>NC_054489.1:48042294-48276992 GCF_017639515.1 Carcharodon carcharias
TCCGGCCTCACACCCTGTTTCCCTCACACCTCCCCACCCTCACCCCCTGTGTCCCTCACACCTCCCCACCTTCACCCCATGTGTCCCTCACACCTCCCCGCCCTCACACCCTTTGTCCCTCACACCTCCCCACCCTCACACCCTGTGTCCCTCACACCTCCCCACCCTCACACCCTGTGTCCCTCACACCTCCTCGCCCTCACACCCTGTGTCCCTCACACCTCCTCGCCCTCACACCCTGTGTCCCTCACACCTCCCCGCCCTCACCCCATGTGTCCCTCACACCTCCCCGCCCTCACCCCCTTTGTCCCTCACACCTCCCCGGCCTCACACCCTGTGTCCCTCACACCTCCCCGCCCTCACACCCTGTGTCCCTCACACCTCCCCGCCCTCACACCCTGTGTCCCTCACACCTCCCCGCCCTCACCCCCTTTGTCCCTCACACCTCCCCGCCCTCACACCCTGTGTCCCTCACACCTCCCCGCCCTCACACCCTGTGTCCCTCACACCTCCCCGCCCTCACACCCTGTGTCCCTCACACCTCCCCGCCCTCACACCCTGTGTCCCTCACACCTCCCCACCTTCACCCCATGTGTCCCTCACACCTCCCCGCCCTCACACCCTGTGTCCCTCACACCTCCCCGCCCTCACACCCTGTGTCCCTCACACCTCCCCACCCTCACACCCTGTGTCCCTCACACCTCCTTGCCCTCACACCCTGTGTCCCTCACACCTCCTCGCCCTCACACCCTGTGTCCCTCACACCTCCCCGCCCTCACCCCATGTGTCCCTCACACCTCCCCGCCCTCACCCCCTTTGTCCCTCACACCTCCCCGGCCTCACACCCTGTGTCCCTCACACTTCTCCGCCCTCACACCCTGTGTCCCTCACACCTCCCCGCCCTCACACCCTGTGTCCCTCACACCTCCCCACCCTCACACCCTGTGTCCCTCACACCTCCTTGCCCTCACACCCTGTGTCCCTCACACCTCCTCGCCCTCACACCCTGTGTCCCTCACACCTCCCCGCCCTCACCCCATGTGTCCCTCACACCTCCCCGCCCTCACCCCCTTTGTCCCTCACACCTCCCCGGCCTCACACCCTGTGTCCCTCACACTTCTCCGCCCTCACACCCTGTGTCCCTCACACCTCCTCGCCCTCACACCCTGTGTCCCTCACACCTCCCCGCCCTCACACCCTGTGTCCCTCACTCTCACACTTTGGGAGGTATCTTCCCTTCTGGAGTATAAGTTGGGCGTCGGGAGCAGAAATGCCAGTGACTTCCACTTGGGGGTGGGACGGTTCAGCTTATTACATATGCAGGCACAAGAAGCATGGTGAATCGCATGGCAGAGTGGGCACAGAGTCACCGACTCCACCCTTACCTTTGGGGATTGAAGATCCTGCCACCATTCACAGGACAGCCATTCACTCACTGCACACCCGGAGCTCCAGGTTTTGAATCCATCGTGATGTCCTGGAGCAGGCAACGATTCAGTGATGCCTTCCTGTGGATTCTCCTCCTGTCCAGGGAAGGCGGTGGGGGGTGGGGGGTGGGGGTGGTGGGGGGGAGGGGGGGGGGAGCTGGGGGGGGGTGGGGGGGGGTTGTTGTGGGTGGTGGGGGGTGGGGGGGAGGGGGGGGAGCTGGGGGGGGGTGGGGTGGGGGGGGAGCTGCGGGGGGGTGGGGGGGGGTTGTTGTGGGTGGTGGGGGGGGGGGGTAGCTGGGGGTGGTGGGGGGGGTTGTTGTGGGTGGTGGGGGGTGGGGGGGAGGGGGGGGGAGCTGGGGGGGGGTGGGGTGGGGGGGGGAGCTGCGGGGGGGTGGGGGGGGGGTTGTTGTGGGTGGTGGGGGGGGGGGTAGCTGGGGGTGGTGGGGGGGGTTGTTGTGGGTGGGGGGGGGGGGGTAGCTGGGGGTGGTGGGGGGGGGGTTGTTGTGGGTGGTGGGGGGGGTGGGGGGGAGGGGGGGGGGAGCTGGGGGTGGTGGGGGGCGGGCGGGCGGGTGCTGTTTCCCAGGATGGCAGCAGGAGGATTCCCGACTGACCACAGCGACCTGGAGATTAGGGCCTGTGGAGCCCAGAAGAGAACTGACCAACCTGTAGAAAAGGGACGAACAATCTGCTGAGCTCCAGCAGTGTAACTGTCTACTCCCTTCAAAGTGGGGCACCTAAGGGCACCAGGCAGTATAAGTGCGTGAGGGGACAGTGATGTCAGGCAGGAGTTTGGGTTACAGCACTCGGCACAGATGGGACAAGTGTACCTAATGTGTGGCGTCCACCTCATGCTCTCAAAGTTCTCCTTGGTGCAGGACATCCTGCTTCTTAATCACTTACTGGGGAGGGCTCAGCAGCTGCAATAGGCATGCACGCTCCTGAACTGCTCATGAACCCATTGGGATGACACTCAATCCTTCTACAGGACAACAACACCCACAACAAGAAGGTGTGGGCCCACACTGGAAGCAGCATTATGGATATTCGAGGCCTAACCATCTTTGAGGAGGAGGTCACAGAAATAGTCGGGGAGGGACTGTACTGTGCCTGCTCCAGAGGTGAGACAGGACACCCCCAGCAAACTAGTGAGGGTGCCTCCAGTCTGCAGTTGTCAGGTGCACTGACAGAGTGAGACATTGGGTGAAATTCTCTCCAAGTGAAACTAGGTGTGGTGGTGGGTGGTTTGGGCCACGTCCAGCCCGCTGTCTGTAATGCCGGAAACTCGCACCCGGTTCTGCGCTTGGAGCCTCATTAATTATGCAGAGGCGCGTTTTGCACCGAATCCCCTGGCTGATTTGTCCTCCCGCTGTCAGCTGGTGGGTTCATACGTCCAGGCACCATATTTGAACACCAGTCCAACAAACAATCTCAACATCTCCAGCCGGCCTGAGATGTCTGCAACCCGCTAGAGAAAGACCGAGAACTTCAGCATGAAGCCTGCACCCCGCTTCACCCACCTGGCCCTCCAGACCTTGGTCAGAGAGGTGCAGGAACAACAGCATATGCTCTCCCTACAGGGTGACTGCAGGAAGCTCAACAGCCTCAACTCTCGGGCTGGGACACCATAACGGAGCAGGTCAGCATGGCTGACACCCGCACCCAAAGTGGCACCCAGTGCAGCAAGAGGGTGAATGATCTTATCCGCTCCGCCAGGGTAAGTCATCCTTCAACACCTTCCAATATCAACCTCTCACTATCGCATCATGTACTCAAACAGCTGCTCTCTTCAGGGGTCTCACAACAATCATTAGCCAGGGACACATATCAACACTCACTCTCTCCCCGAGACTTTCACCTCACCACCATCCCATCGATCATGTTGCTCACACTCCATCCTCTGGCGCTTCTGGGGAGGGCTCACCACACACAGGGGACATGCATCTCACCCAACATCTGCCCCCTCTCTTCTCATCAGTTGCCTCTCTTTCTTCTTCATACAGGCCAAGCTGGCGCACAACAGGCACGAGAGAGCACAGACCGGGGGAGGGGCAGCTGATATTGTCACCGTCAGTGAGTTTGAGGAGGCTGCAGCCGAGCTGACTGGGGTAGGACAGGGATCGCCCCTGTGGGGAAGGGGAGATCAGCCTCTCCCAGCAACCAAGTACGGATCACAGCTCCATCACTTCACCAAATCCTGTGAGTCACATGCAGCCTTATCTAGCTCATGCTCATGAACTGAAACTCTTTCCTATTTTCTAGGCACAAGCACATCGAGGTCCCCAGGCCAGTCCAGCATCAGTGTGATCCCCGGGACCTCATCTGAGGATGAAACTCTGAAAGAACTATCAGTGCGCTCACCTGCACCCTCCACCAGCTCAGAAACACATACATCGATGGGGCACAGCTGTAGGTTAGGGTCAAGCTCACTTTCTGGGGAACACCTCACTGACACATCCCCGCAGCAGTCGGAGGCAGGATCAGCCCAGGTCTCTGACACTCGGAGGGCTGCTGGAGAACAGCCACTCACTCAGTCCGAGTCAGATGATGAGCCTCTGGGAACGGCCACCAGCTCAATGCTGGAGAGGCAATGACAGGCGACAGAACATCAGCCAGAGATTCAGCAGTCACTCAGAGACTAGAGCGAACGATGGAGGAGTCTGTCCGTGTTCTGTATGATGTCGTGGCTCTGAGATCACCATGGGAAGACTGGCGATCACCATGGAGACCTTAGTCCTTCAGGTCTTGCTGGATTTACGCTGGGCCCTGCACTCCATGGCCACACACCCTGGTGGGCACCATCAGGATGTAGGCGACATGGGGATGAGGCACCTTAACCCCCTCTCTGGGTGCACCATCTCCTGCAGGAGTCAGGGTGGGGCCCTCGGGCACCCACAGGGAGGATGAGCGTCAGCCAGACACCCCGGGGCCTCCTCTCAGGACATTAAATACATCATTAAATACACAACCAACACTCACAACACATCATCTGGTACGCACCAACACTTCCAATCACATCATCAAGAACACACCAACACCCCAAAACATCATCCAATGCACACCAAAACTGCTAAACACATTATCAAATACACACCAACACTCCCGAACACATCATCCAGGACACACCAACCCACACAACACATCATCCAGTGAACACCAAAACTGCCAAATACGTCATCTAATGCACACCAACACTCACAACACATCACCTGGTATACACCTACACTTCCAAATACATAATCTAATATGCACAAATGCTCCCCAACACACCATCTAATAAACACCAACACATCCAATGCATCATCCAGTACACACCAACACTCCCAAACACATCATCTAGTACACACCAACACACTCAACACATCATCTAGTACACACCAACACTCCCGAATGCATCATGTAGTACACACCAACACTCCCAAACACAGCAGCTAGTACACAACAACATTCTCAACACGTCATCCAGTACACATAAACAGTCCCAACAAATCACATGGTGCACAACAACTCTCCCAATCACATCATCTAGTACACACCAACACTCAAGAACACAGTGTCTGGTACACACCAACACTCCTGAACATATCATCTAGTACACACCAACACTCCTAACACATCACCTAGTACATACCAACATTCCTAACACATCATCTACTACAAACCAACACTCCCGAACACATCATCTACAACACATCAGCACTCCTAACACATCTTCTGGTACACACCAACACTCTCAACACATCATCCAGTATGGATGATTCCCAACACATCATCCAGTATGCACCAACACTCCCGACATCGGGTATACAACAACACCACCGAACAATCATCTAGTACACACCAACACTCCAAAACACATCATCTAATACAGACCAACCTTCCCAAACACATTATCTCGTATAAACCAACAATTGTTGACACATCATCTTGTGAACATCAACACATCAAACACATCATCAAGTACGCACCAACACTCCCAAACACCATCTAGTACACACCAGCAGGCCCAAACGCATCATCAGGTACACACCAACAGTCCCGAATGCATCATGTAGTACATACCAACACTCCCAAACACAGCATCTAGTACACAATAACACTCTCAACACATCATCCAGGACACACAAACAGTCCCGACAAATCACATGGTACACAACTCTCCCAAACACATCATTTATTACATACCAACACTCCTAACACATCATCTAGTACATACTAACATTCTTAACACATCATCTAGTACATACCAACACTCCTAACACTTATTCTAGTACATACCAACACTCCTAACACATCATCTAGTACATACCAACACTCCTAACACATCATCTAGTACATACCAACACTCCTAACACTTATTCTAGTACATACCAACTCTCCTAACACATCATCTAGTACATACCAACATTCCTAACATATCATCTAGTACATACCAACACTCCTAACACTTATTCCAATACATACCAACACTCCTAACACATCATCTAGTACATACCAACATTCCTAACACATCATCTAGTACATACCAACACTCCTAACACATATTCTAGTACATATCAACATTCCTAACACATCATCTAGTCATACCACACTCGTAACATTTATTCCAGTACATACCAACACTGCTAGCACATCATCCAGTACATACCAACACTCCTAACACTTATTCTAGTACATAGCAACACTCCTAACACATCATCTAGTACATACCAACACTCCTAACACATCATCTAGTACATACTAACATTCTTAACACATCATCTAGTACATACCAACACTCCTAACACTTATTCTAGTACATACCAACACTCCTAACACATCATCTAGTACATACCAACACTCCTAACACATCATCTAGTACATACCAACACTCCTAACACTTATTCTAGTACATACCAACACTCCTAACACATCATCTAGTACATACCAACATTCCTAACACATCATCTAGTACATACCAACACTCCTAACACATATTCTAGTACATATCAACATTCCTAACACATCATCTAGTCATACCACACTCGTAACATTTATTCCAGTACATACCAACACTGCTAGCACATCATCCAGTACATACCAACACTCCTAACACTTATTCTAGTACATACCAACACTCCTAACACATCATCTAGTACATACCAACACTCCTAACATATCATCTAGTACATACCAACACTCCTAACACTTATTCCAGTACATACCAACACTCCTAACACATCATCCAGTACATACCAACACTCCTAACACATCATCTAGTACATACCAACACTCCTAACACATCATCTAGTACATACCAACACTCCTGACACTTATTCTAGTACATACCAACACTCCTAACACATCATCTAGTACATACCAACACTCCTAACATATCATCTAGTACATACTAACACTCCTAACACTTATTCCAGTACATACCAACACTCCTAACACATCATCCAGTACATACCAACACTCCTAACACATCATCTAGTACATACCAACACTCCTAACACATCATCCAGTACATACCAACATTCCTAACACATCATCTAGTACATACCAACACTCCTAACACATATTCTAGTACATATCAACATTCCTAACACATCATCTAGTCATACCAACACTCGTAACATTTATTCCAGTACATACCAACACTCCTAACACATCATCCAGTACATACCAACACTCCTAACACATATTCTAGTACATATCAACATTCCTAACACATCATCTAGTACATACCAACGCTCCTAACACATATTCTAGTACATATCAACATTCCTAACACATCATCTAGTACATACTAACATTCCTAACATATCATCTAGTACATACCAACACTCCTAACACATATTCTAGTACATATCAACATTCCTAACACATCATCTAGTATATACCAACATTCCTAACACATAATCTAGTACATACCAACACTCCTAACGCATATTCTAGTACTTAACAATATTCCGAACACATCATCTAGTACAAACAAACATGTCAAAATACATCATCTAGTACACACCAACAATTCCAAACACATCATCTAGTAGACACCAACACACTCAACACATCAACTAGTACAAGTCAACATTCCTAATACATCACCTAGTAAATGGCAACATAGAGAACACATCATCTAGTATGTGCCAACACTCCTAACACATCTTCTGGTAAACACCATCACCTCCAACACATCAGCTAGTGCACACCTATACTCCCAACAGATCATCAGGTACACACCAACACCACTGAACATTATCTAGTACACACCAACACTCCAAAACACATTACCTAATACAGGCTAAAACTCCCAAACACATCATCTCATATACACCAACACACGCAAACACATCATCCAATATGCACCAACACTCCCAAACACATCATCAAATACACACCAACACTCCCGAACACATCACCTAGTACACACCAACACTCAGAAACATAGCATCTGGTACACACCAATGCTCCTGAACACATCATTGAGTACTCACAAACAAATTACATGGTACACAAATTACATGGTACACAACAACTCTCCCAAACACATCATCTAGTACACACCAACACTCCCAAAGACACCATGTAGCACACACCAACATTCCCAAACATGACATCTAGTGCACACCAACACTCCCGAACACATCATCTAATACACACCAACACTCCTGAACACATCGTCTAGTACATAGCAACACTCCAGAACACATCATCTAGTACACACCAACACTCTGGAACACAACATCTGGTACATACCAACGCTCCCGAACACATCGCCTAGTACACACCAACACTCACAAACACATCATCTGGTACACACCAACACTCACAAACACATCATCTAGTATACACCAAGACTTCTGACACATCACCATGTACATACCAACAGTACCAACACAACATGCAGTACACAGCAACACTCCCAACAAATCTAGTATGCACCAATGCTCAAAAATGCATCATCTAATACAAACAAACACTGCCAGACATATTGCCTAGTACACACCGACACTCCCAACATATCATCTAGTGCACATCTAAACTCCCGACACGTCATCAGGTACACAACAACACCACCGAGTGAACGATGGAGGAGTCTGTCTGTGTTCCATCAGATGTTGTGGCTCTGACGTGCGAGCACCTTGAGGTCACCATGGGAAAGCTGGCGATCACCATGAAGACCTTGGTTCAGCAGGTCTTGCCGGATTTACGCTGGGCCCTGCACTCAATGGCCACACACCCTGGTGAGCACCATCAGGATTTAGGCATCATGGGGATGAGGCACCTTAACCCCCCAAGGGTGCACCATCACCTGCAGGAGTCAGGGTGGGACCCTCGGGCACCTACAGGGAGGATTAGCGTCAGCCGGACACCCTGGGGGCCTCGTTTCAGGACACTCCAAGGCTGTGCAGCCGCTCACAGCCCCCTCTGCCTCTGACCCTACCCTCTCCAGCTTCTCAGACCGCCAAGGACGCTTCTGCCCCTGAGCAGGTGACCCTTATCAGGCCGGGGCCCTTCAGGCCAGGGGCCACCAGAGGACGTCTGCCAAGGTCATCACAGACATCAGGACGTTGTAGTCAGCAGCTGCCTCCACCTCTGCTGCGGATGTCGGAGCTGCACCCAGGCCTAGCGGTGGGTTAGGAAGGTTAAAAAAAATTGATGTCACTTTTGGGTCACAGGTGTGTTATCAGTGTAAAGAAATTGCACTTTTGTTAATACATTTGATGATTTTGTGAATGTTCCTGTCAACTGAAGGTGTTGTGATTTTGTACTTGGGAACCCTCTTATTTCCAGGTTTAGCCTTCCTCGCACTCAGTGATAGTGTCCCACTGTGAGATTCACATCCCTGTGATGTCAACCTCAGTTGAACTAGTCTCCGCACCCCTTGTGTGATGTCAGGGAGATGTGTTTAAATCTTTATTTTAAGTGTGTGATGTAAGCGTTTCTAACCCTTCTTCCTCGGGAAACACCATTGAGTGAGGGCAACTCATCAGCATCGATAATCTAGAGACATTTGTGTCTCCTCAGTGATAGCGGCAGAAGAAAAGAGAAGCCCAGGAGGAGGAGATCCCTCGGCATGTCCACATCTCAGTCACAGCCGTGTTTGTGTCATTAGTTGGCAGCGAAGGCTTCAAGTCTCCACTTGCATCGCTCTTGTTCCTCAGTGGACTGTCAGTTCCCAGAGTGATCTCACTCACAGGGCCCCACCGACCAAAGCAAAGATCATGGCCTGGTGATTCATGAGGCCAGAATGTGCAAGTGTGAATGTGGGACTCGTTCTGCAAGTGGGTGGACATCCCCGAGATGAAAGGGAATAGCGTTGAGGACTGGGAGAGATGTGGCCATATTCCCTCCCTTAACTTTACTCTTCCTGGAACTGGCCAGCGATTAACGTATCATGGGCACGTCTCCCATGTCTTCCTTCCTCCACAGCATGATCGCGCTAATACTGACCCTCAACAGCCTCCTGAGGTTCCTGGGCCTCTGGATCTTCATCCTCCGATGAACTCTCATCCTCATCCAGCTCATCCTCTGGTGGGGTGGGGGTGTGGGGGGGGGGGTCACCTCTTTGCATTGCCAGATTGTGAAGGGTGCAACACACTGCGATGATGTGGGAAACCCTTTCGGGAGTGTATTGAAGTGAACCACCTGAGCGGTCCAAGCATCTGAAGCGCATCTTCAGAAGCCCTGTGGTCTGCTCTATAAGGGAGCGTGTGGAGCTGTGAGCAGCGTTGTACCTCTCCTCAGAACGACTCTGAGGGCGATGCACCAGTGTCATCAGCCAGTGTTTCAGTGGGTAGCCCTTATCCTCAAGCAGCCATCCCTGCAGACGTAATGGCCCCTTGAAAATCTCAGGCACCTAGGAGTGACTCAGGATGTAGGAGTCATGGCAGCTCCCAGGGTACCAGGCACAAACGTACGGTATGTGTTTCTGGTGATCACACACCAGTTGTACATTGATGGAATGATAGCCCTTGCAGTTTATAAACATTAGGGCCTGTTGCCATGGAGCCCGTATAGCCACTGGGTGCAGCCTATTACACCCTGCACCCTTGTGAAACCTGAGATGGCGGTGAATCCGGTGAATCTCGCAGCCTGGCTATCTTCATCCAGATCAAACCTGACATAATGATGGGCCTTCCTGTAAAGGGCATCTGTGACCTCCTTTATGCATCGATGTGTTACGGACTGAGAGATTAATTATTATGTATTATTATTGGGACTCCAATACTGTAAAAGGGATGGATGGCTTGGAGTTTGTCAAATATGTTCAGGAAAGTTTTCTAAATCAATATATAGAGGTACCAGCGAGAGAGGATGCAATACTTGATCTCCTATTAGGGAACCAGACAGGTCGGGTGACAGAAGTATGTGTAGGAGAACATTTTGGGTCCAGTGACCACAATGTCATTAGTTTTAAGTTAATTATGGATAAGGATAGGTCTGGTCCTCTATTTAAGATTCTACGTTGGAGAAAGGCCAATTTTGTGGAAATGAGAAAGGATCTAGGAAGAGTGGATTGGGACAAGTTGTTTTCTGGCAAGGATGTGTTCAGTAAGTGGAAGGCATTCAAAGGCGAAATTTTGAGAGTGCAGAGTTTGCATGTTCCTGTCAGGATTAAAGGCAAATTTAACAGGCATTGGGAACCTTGGTTTTCAAGGGATATTGGCGATCTGGTTAAGAAGAAGAGAGAGGTGTATAGCAGGTATAGGCAACAAGGAGCAAACGAGGTACTTGTAGAGTTTGGAAATGTAAGAAAATACTAAAGAAGGAAATCAGGAAGGCAAAAAGATGACAAGAGGTTGCTTTGGCAGATAATGTGAAGGTAAACCCTCACACCCTGTCCCTCTTTCCTCACACCCTATGTCCCACGCCCCCCTGCCCTCACACTCTGGTGTCCTTTCCCCTACCCTCACATCCAAAGTTCCTCCTTCACCCTCACACCCTTTGTCCCACCCCCATCCTCACACTCTGTGTCCCTCCTGCTGCCCTCACACCCAGAGTTCCACCCCTCCACCTTCACCTCCTGTGTCACTCCTCCACCCTCACACCCTGTGCCCTGCCCCCTCACCCTCACACTCTGGTGTCCTTTCTCCCACATTCACACCCTGTGTTCCCCACCACCCTGACATCTTTTGTCCCTTCCCCCTGCCCTCACATCCTGTATCCCTCTTCCTAGCCTTTGAAATAATTACATCTACTAGTCCCAGCTGGAGGAGCCCGAGGAGGTATGTCCAGCTGAGTGAGATGCTGAGATGAGGAGGAACAGGTGGCGCTGGAAGCTGAGGAAGAGCAGGACCCAGATGCCCAGATGGTCACTGCCATCAATGACCCCTGTACTTGGTGAAATGCAGCAGGTTTAGGCAGCTGGAGCAGAAAATGCTGTGCCATACTGACCTGGGCATTAGTCACCCACTGGGTACGTGTGTGAATGGCATCTTGTATGTGGTACTTGTGTTGATCTGTAGAGGCAGAAGAACTGAGGGCATCAACAACGATTGTCAATGTCAGTACAGATTGACTGAGGAGCGGAATTTAATCCAGGTGATGGGGGTCTTGTCGCAGGCTGGAGAGCCGATGTCTGTCACGTATTTCTTTTCTTCGTCGTAGACATCCCAATCATACAGAAGGATTGGTGACACAATAATGTGGCTTCTTTATTTGAAGATAAGATTATATGCAGATAATGTTCACTGGGACGCTAAGTATGATCTGATCCCTACCCCGCTGCTTGCTTACTGCCTGCAAGTCATGGGACTAATACATCACATCCTGTTGAGATGGTGATGATTGGCAGTGGTTTAAGATACTCTCCTTAAAGGTGCATGCACATTGTATCACAACAACAAAAGCCCCCACATCACCTCCTTTGGGGAAGGCCCGTCTAATTAAGTGCCTCAGCCGCGGGACTTTGCCAGGATCAAGGACCCCAGGGGGAATCCCTGCCTCTCCCAAGCGTTGCCTTACAATTAGAAGTTGGCAGCTTTCTGTTGCAGGCAGCGCCGCCATGTGCAGTGGCTGCTGCCGGTAATACACCCACCAGAGGCCCAGGACCAGCAAGGGACCCAGGCCACAGGTGAAGGGGGGTAGGATGGAGATCACGGGGAGTGGGGAGGGGGTACCTGGATCAGGGGGAAGCAGGGGATCAGAAGAAAGGGTAGGGGATGGCTCTCAGCAGTCTCCCCCTTCCTGATACTTGGTTCCTCGATCAGGCTTTGCTGCCTGACAACCACCAGCCCCTCCCCCCACCACCCCCGCCAGAAGCCTGCATGCAAACCTTGACAGGGTTTGACTCGGATCTCCCTGCATGGTGACTGCTCTGCCCCGGATTGCAAACCAGTGATGGTGGGAAGTGGCCCTTAAGTGGGCATTAATTTCCCACTCAAGGGCCTCAGTTGGCAGTGAGGTGGGATGGTCATCCATGGGCCTTCCTGCCCTGGACTCAGTTGGGGCAGAGGTGGGAAGGCAGCAGGGTCTCCACCCCACACCTTCCTGCCCAAACTCCAAACTTGCCTCAGGGGAGGGCATTAAATTCTGCGCAGGGTTTCCTTGTAATAGGAGTGAGGCAAAAGATGGGAAATTACAGGCCGATTAGCCTGACCTCGGTCATTGGTAAGATTTTAGAGTTCATTATTAAGGATGAGATTTCAGAATACTTGGAAGTGCATGTAAAATAGGGCAAAGTCAGCATGGTTTCATCAAGGGGAGGTCATGCCTGACAAATTTGTTAGAATTCTTTGAGGAGGTAATGAGTAGGTTAGACAAAGGAGAGCCAATGGATGTTATCTACTTGGAGTTCCAGAAGGCCTTTGACAAGGTGCCGCACAGGAGGCTGCTCAATAAGATAAGAGCCCATGGTGTTAGAGGCAAGCTACTAGCATGGATAGAAGATTGGCTGTCTGGCAGGAGGCAGAGAGTGGGGATAAGGGGGTCCTTCTCAGGATGGCGGCCAGTGACTACTGGAGTTCCGCAGGGGTCAGTGTTGGGACCACAGCTTTTCACTTTATACATTAATGATCTAGGTGAAGGATCTGAGGGCATCCTGGCTAAGTTTGCAGATGATACAAAGATAGGTGGAGGGACAGGTAGTATTGAGGAGGTGGGGAGGCTGCAGAAGGATTTGGACAGGTTAGGAGAATGGGCAAAGAAGTGGCAGATGGAATACAACGTGGGGAAGTGTGAGGTCTTGCACTTTGGTAGGAAGAATAGAGGCACAGACTATTTTCTAAATGGGGAGAGAATTCAGAACTCTGGAGTGCAAAGGGACTTGGGAGTCCTAGTCCAGGATTCTCTTAAAGTTAACTTGCAGGTTGAGTCGGTAGTTAGGAAGGCAAATGTTGGCATTTATTTTGAGAGGACTAGAATATAAAAGCAGGGATGTGCTGCTGAGGCTTTATAAGGCTCTGCTCAGACCACATTTAGAATATTGTGAGCAATTTTGGGCCCTGTATCTCAGGAAGGATATTCTGGCCCTGGAGAGGGTCCAGAGGAGGTTCACGAGAATGATCCCAGGAATGAAAGGCTTAACATATGAGGAACGTTTGAGGCGTATGGGTCTATACTCGATGGAATTTAGAAGGATGAGGGGGGATCTGATTGAAACATACAGAATACTGAAAGGCCTGGATAGAGTGGATGTGGGGAAGATGTTTCCATTAGTAGGAGAGACTAGGACCCGAGGGCACAGCCTCAGAGTAAAGGGAAGACCTTTTAGAACAGAGATGAGGAGAAACTTCTTTAGCCAGAGAGTGGTGAATCTATGGAATTCATTGCCACAGAAGGCTGTGGAGGCCAGGTCATTGAGTGTATTTAAGATGGAGATAGATAGGTTCTTGATTGGTAAGGGGATCAAAGGTTACGGGGAGAAGGCGGGAGAATGGGGTTGAGAAACTTATCAGCCATGATTGAATGGTGGAGCAGACTCGATGGGCTGAATGGCCTAATTTCTGCTCCTATGTCTTATAGTTCAATGGTCTTATGACTTTGCGATTGGTTCACGGCTTACTTGGCACCTGCGCAAGCAGACATTGCTGTACAGAGGTGCCATGGCCAGCTCAATACTTGGTTGCACCATGACAGATATGACTTGACAACCTCTAGTGCCTGCGGACTGGCTTTCCTTCACTATCTTGTGCCACTCAAACTTTGGACTGTATTAAGCACAATTTAAACACAACCCCATATATCATTTTAGTCTTTTGTGCATCACACAAAATAAATGTTATTAAATTATCACAATTTTGCCATGTTCAATTGAACTCTTCTCACTCAGGCTAGTGGACATGATGGAATTTAACCAGCATTGTGGAATTAACCTGGAGAAATTTAAACTTACTGCATGAAGTGAAGTTAATGGCTAATTAGTAAAGTAACAGAGTGGTCAATAGCAATTGGCAAGGGTTTGTAAGGAGCAGGTTATGCCTGACTAACATAAATGAATCTTTTGACAGAAAAACGCGGAATAGTGTATTTTGGAAGGAAAAGACAGGATTTGGAATGGAGATTCAATGGGAAGGACAGAGGCTTTTTTGTCCAAATGCATAAACTGAAAGCCACCAGTCTTCACATTCAAAGGATCATCCTCTGCCATTTGTACCTCCAGCATGAGGCCACCACTAAATGCTTCTTCCTCTCCCCTCCTCTGTCAGCATTCTGTAGGGACTGTTTCCTCCATGACACTCCTCTATCACCCCCAACACCTTATCCCCTTCCCACAGCACCTACCCATGCAATCACAGGAGGTGTAACATTTGTCCCTTTACCTCCTCCATCCTCACCATCCAAGGTCCCAAACACTCCTACCAGGTGGAGCAGCAATTTACTAGTATTTTCTTGCAGCCCAGGCTACCATATTCGTTGCCCCCAATGTGGTCTCCTCTACATTGCGGAGACTAAACGTAGATTGGGTGACCGCTTTGGAGAACATCCTTGCTCAGTCTGTGAGCATGACCCCGACCTTCCTGTTGCTTGCTATTTCAATTCACCACTTTGCTCTCTTGCTCACATTTCTGTTCCCAGCTGTTGCAATGTTCCAGTGACTCCCAGCTCAAGCTTGAGAAACAGCAACTCATCTTCCAGTTAGGCACTTTACAGCCCTCTGGACTCAATGTTGAGTTCAACAACTTCAGACAATGAACACTGTCCTCCATTTTGAATTTTGTTTCTCCCCAAGAGCCATTTTGTATCTTCTTTTCATGTTTTTCCTTTCTGACAGAGCTGAACTTTATTCTGTTGTTAACACCTACTCTGGACCAATGCTTTGTTTCTTTACTACTACCATTACCACTCTCTTTGCCTTTTGATCCCTGACATATTTGGCATTTAATCTCCTCCGCCTTTTAAACTATCCCTGACCTTCTATTTTGCTCTATCTGACCCCACTTCCTCTTTTCCCAACAGCATAAAATCCATGACATTTCCACCTCTCTTCAGCTCTGAAGAAGAGTCATGTGGACTTGAAACATTAACTCTGTTTCCCTCTCCAAAGACACTGCCAGGCCTGCTGAGGTTTTCCAGCACTTCCTGTTTTTATTTAAGGATAAAAAGGGATTTAGTGAAGTTTTTAAAATTATGGTGAGTTGTAAAAAGTGAATGGGGAAAGATTATTTCCTCTGGCTGGATAAAGACAGTGATGATGAGGTCAACAATTTAAAATTCTGGTGAGCATGGAGGCTAGGAGAGATTTCTTACTCAGGATTGTTGGAGTGTTGGATGAGTTGTGTTGCAGGGAGTGGTTAAGGCAGAGATCATTACACAGCTAAATAAAAATTGGATGAATATTTGAAGCAATGGAAACTACAGGGCAATGGACAGACAGTGTTGGAGTGGGATTAGATTTGGATTGCTCTACCATAGAACTGGCACAGACATGATGGGCTGAATGGCTTCTTTCTGTGGTGTAAGCTTCTCTGGTTCTAAATGAAAGAGCAGAGAGATAAAGGGGAGCTGCTGATCCATCAATTGTTTCAGAAGATAAGGTGCTGCATTAAAAATATTAAGGAGAAAGAGGAATAAAATTGAAGTTCGTCAATACCAAGTCAGGGGCGCAATGAACTGTGAAGAGCAACGCAGGGGGTGGCAGGACGAGATGGATAATAGAGCAGAGTGCCAGACTGGTGGCAGGTGCTGTTTAATGCAGGGAAACGTGAAGCAATGGAACAAAAAAAGTAGTGAAAGGAAGTTGACCTAAACAGTAAGATGGAGCAGAGGAACAGAAGTGAATGAACATACGAATTAGGAACAGGAGTAGGCTCCATGAGCTTGATCCACCTTTCGATAAGATCATGGCTGATCTGATTGTGGCTTCAACTCCATATTCCTACCTACCCCAGTTATTCTTTGGTTCCCTCGTTAGTCAAGAATCTATCTCCCTCTGCCTTAAAAATACTCACTGACCCTGTCTCCACTGATCTCTGGGGAAGAGAGTTCCAAAGACTTGTGACCCTCTGGGAAAAAAAAAAATCTCCTCATCTCTGTCTTAAATGGGAAACCCCTTATTTTTAAACAATGCCCCCTAGTTCTAGTTCAAGGTCAAAGTGCGCTGAGACACTGATCCTTATTGATGGGGCAGCTGGTCAAAATGGTCTTAAAAAGACAATTTGGATTCAGGGTTTTATACACACAGGACTCTGAAAGCAAGGAAGTGTTGTTGAAATTAAACATAACATTGGTTGGACTCTAGCTGGGGCATGGTGTACAGACCTGGGCAGGTTATCATAGCCAAAGGAAGCAGAAAGTGAGGATTTACTGGATGATACCAGGAATGAGAGGTTACATTCTCGTGACTTAAAACACTGGAGCTTTTTTGAGAAGGTTAGCAGGGAATCTAATTGAGGTCTCAACATTAAAAATATTTGAGAAGTTAAGTAGTAAAAGATTATTTCCACCGGCTGGTGAAATTGGTAACAGGGGGGAAATGACTCAGGATGTAACTCAGAGTTTCAGGAAACATGGCGTCTGGAATGTCTCATCACAAGTGACTACTGAAGCAGAGATGGAGGCAGATTTCCGACATTCCTCCTGGGTGCAAAACGAACACTGAGGACAGGACAATTATCACAGAAACCTCCCAGTTTTCATCTCGCTTCTACTGAATGGACATTCGGGCTGTTTCTGTAATGGCCCCCAATCTGTAATTCCAGCTTCACCCTCCAGTAGAGGTTTAAAATCTCCTCTATACAAAAGGGTTCTGGATAAGTAGGGAGAATGACACAGGGAACAATAAGGGAAGTGGGTGTAGGGTAGTCAGCTGCTGTTGAAGAGATAGGATAGGCACAGGCTTGATGGACTAAATAGCCACCTTTGGTGCTGTAATTTCTATGATTCTATGAGGATGAATACAGGAATTGGGTTTTGGTGTTGTTCCTAGCTGTGGAGGCTGCAGAAATGGGCCAAGGAAAGCAATTGGTCAGGGTGTCCAACATAACTCGGAAGGTTAAATATGAGTGTAAGGGTTTTGCTGAAGACCTTTGCTGGGACCAAGGAGATTTTTTGCAGAACCTTACTCAGGGAGTTGAGTGGAGTCTGCAATTGAACAGAGTGTATGACAGAGTGGATTATACATTATCTGTATGGTAGGAATGGGCTGGGTAACTATTTGCTGATTCTGTATTCAATACTAACTTGTTAAGGGCAGAATATTCGGGTTGGCGAGTGGGGGCAGGGCCTGCTCACTGAGGTGTAAAATGCACATGGTGACATCAGGCATGTGGCCGGCTGTCACCGTGAGTCATTTAGATTTTCAGCTCGGTGAGCGTGCTGCCGACTCGGCTGTGTGCCCCCCAAACTGTCTGTTAAGGCCATTTAAAAAGCCAATAAAACAATTAACTGAGCGAGCCCAAGCAGCCTTAGCATTTTTCATGGAACCTCATCCACAGGTAGGAAGAGGTTTTATAAACGTTTTTAAAGTGCTTGAAAACTTTTAATAAAATTATTGGACATGTCCCAGCTCATGAGACAGTGTCACACGACAGGACACGTTCTTAAAATTTTTTTACCTTTATTTAATGCTTTGTAAGTAAAAGTAATTTCCCTGAGGCACCTCCGTGCTCAGGGAGATTTCTACACTCTTTCTCGCTCTCCCACTCAGGCAATCCCCCCCAACCCCCACCCCTGCCTGCACAGGGAACGCTCAGCGCTTCCGGGCACACATCATGCTTGGCGGGTCTTAAGTGGCCTGCCCACTTAAAATGGCAGCGCCCAGCCGATTGGGGGCGCTGATCAGCTGGGTGCTCACCTGCGCCCGTACCCGCACAACCAGCACCACCGCCCCCCCCCCCACCCACCCCACCCCCCCCGACAGGGAGAAAATTCTCCCCTAAGACTGCCATGCAGGGAGAAGGGAGCAGTGCTGGACTGGTCCTGAGTTCTGAAACTAATGACCCGGACTCTATGTGACACCGCCTGTCAGGCAGTGCCCTCCGGAGGCTACTCCCGGAGCAGAGTCACCCTGCAGAGGCCAGAGTACAGTCACCACTCAACCTAACATTGGCACGAGAGAAAATGAGAACAGTATTCAGCCAGGCTCCAGGCTCCACTTGTTCGCATGGATGAACTGACTGTTCAGTTATCCTTTCACTTTTTGCAAATTCTTTGGCACTGAGTTTTTAGTCTTACACCAAGATGTACATCTCACCACGTTGCTGCTCCAATCTGATTATTTCATACAAAACTCACCCACTCTTATACTCAAATGGGCAGTGGATCAGGGTTAGGGCTACAGGGGCAGCAATGAACTGTTTATACCTGTCTGTTGAAGATTGGGGGTCAGTAAGCTCAGCTCGCTAGTGTGAGGGTCTGAATAATGCCAATGGTGCAAATTCAGATCCTGTTCTGGCTGAGGTAGACTTGGGCCTACCATGCTGCCAGACAGGCTGAGTATTTCTAGAATGTTCTGTTTTTATTCCAGCATCTGCAGTATTTTTTACTGATGTAAAACTTGCATCTGGCTCCACCTCTTCTGCATTATTGCTTGGTAGAAAGAATTGTTGCCCTCTTTGATCCTCTTCAGTACTGGGGAGTGGAATTAGGAAATACTGTGTCTCCTGCCAGTGCAAGATGGCTGCTGATACCTCTTGCACACTTGTCTGGGCATGCGCAGAGTCCAATGATGTCATTTGCAGGAGAACCAGTGCCAGTTGGACCTTAATTGGGTCCTGAATCTGTTCACCCAGTTTCTGAGCCCCACGGTGGGCAGGCAGTTGGGGCACAGTCTCCCTGCAGTTTTTGGGGATTGGGATGGAGAGGGAGGGGAGGCTTCTGATCTGTCTGGTGACGGCTGCAATTCCGTTTGTAGCTCTGGGGCTTGTTCCTGGTGACACGCCCAGATTTAGTTGAAGAGGCTCTAGAGGGGGAAGTTAAGAAACTCTGGTGAGGCTGCAATTGCAAACTTCATGAAGAGACTGCTCCTCTTTAGTAAAAGGTGTTCACTTGATGCTGCCAGCGCTGTAATATTTGCAATTCCAGGGCCAGTGATGACCATGCATGTGCCCTGCTGCACATTGCCCCCTATAAAGGTGGTGGACGAACATACAGCTGTGTCTGCTCGGCATTGGCAGCTGATGTAGCCATTAGGAAACTGCTCCAAACTCATTTCATAAAGGACCCTCAGCCATCAGGGGGAGCAGACTTCCATTCCAGTGAATTGAGCTAGTATTGAATGTAGACCGAGTGTTTGATTGCACTTTGTGGTGGAGAAAGATTAGGACAGAATCCCAAATGCATCCTGTTGGGCAGTTCCTTCAGTGTGAAGCAGAACAGCACACTCACACTGCGAAGAGGAGGCCATGTGCCTGGCTTTGCTGTCTCTGTCTTACTGATTGTGGCAGGACCCCTAAAGACAGCGAGATAATCTCATTTACATTAATTGAAGCTCATCTTAGTCCACATTTGAGTTTGTTACTTTATTAATGATTAAAATGATCTAGAGAAATTGCAGTCAATTATTGTTCTGATGGGCCAGATAACCCACCATCACAGGAATCCACCATTCCCAGGAGCGACACTTTCACTTTAACAAAGACATGGTCAGCTTTACACATTGGTGTACTAAGCAAAACAAAACTCACCATCTTTTCAGGTCAAAACTATAGGAGATCTGCAGGTCTGGTTGGGTGTATGGTAACATAGTGGCAATGATCTTGGGCTAGTAATCTCAAGAACAGGAGCTCAAATCCCACCATGTGAACTTGAACTGATTTTTTAAAATTTCTGTGTGAATGGAATGTAAAGGCCCTTCTGAGAGATAACAGACCCTGAAACCTTGAGATAAGAGGGTTGGACAAATGTGGTTGTAAGTAGTATTATGTAATAGCGTGAGGATCACATGAATTGTACCTGATTGGTCAAGAAAAGCATGGTCAGGGCACGATCACCACCAGATTGAAGATGATTGGGGGGAGGGAGGGGTTAATTGGATAAGAACCAGGATGGAGGAGATCTTCCTGAGCCAGGCTGTATGGAGGGAAAACAAAACAGATACACAAGGAGAGAGAGAACGAGAGAAAAAAAAGAGACCAAAGACCTAAAACTGCAAGAGTTGTTGTGGGCGCTTGATATGGGAAGTATATAGACCACATTAGACTGGAAATCACTGCCCGAGTTTATTGCTGTAGTTTACATGAAACTTACTAAACTTGCTCTGGCCTTACCACATTAGTCTCATGACTGAACTGTGTTACCAGTCTGTTCCCATAACAGATCTGGAAATGAAGCAGTTGAACCAATAGATCCAAGAGTTCTTTCATCAAAAAAATCAGGAGACAGAGTGACTGAACCAGCAGGGTTGGAATTTGGAATTTGGAATTATGCAACTAGTGTATAACCACTTTGTTGCAGGAGCACTTACATCCGCTATTGTTCAATTCTAGCCTCAACGCAGCCGCGATTGATGCTCAGGAAACCAGGTGAAACATGAAAATGAGGAGAATTAACTTTTTTAAAAAAGCAACAAAAAGTTAGGGAACCAAAACAAACTGCTGAAAGAATAGTTTAAAAGGCAAAAAAAAACAATTAGGAGTTGAAAGCATTGCTTAGCTGATAGTAATTTCTGTGCCGGGAGAAATAAATCAAAATTGTGCAGGAGGGAAAATGCTAAAAAGGAAAAGAAATAAGTTAAAAGCCCCACAGCAATAGTTCAAACTGCTGAGAGAAAGGAATATCCTGACATGCTCTGTTTTAAGGGCCTGACAACTGGATTTTGTTTTCAGTATTGTGTGAGAATGTAGGAAGCTTCCTGTGAATGAGAGGCTGCTCATTTCTGCACATGCCTGTGCCCTTTCCTGTAGTGATAAGAGCCGTTAACCCTTTTTGTCATCCGGCCTTTAATATTGAAAGAACCAGCTATTACTTGTCTTCTCTGTACCTAGACAGGTATATATTTTGTGGGAAACTTGAGTCATGTTTGGGTTGTGAATTAGATTGAAGCTGTGTGTTCCTTGGATTTGGGCAAGGAATGTAACAGATTTTCATCCGTTTTGAATTCATAACTCATTACAGGAATCAACATTTCAAAGTTGCTGGGAGTTCTGAAATATGAATGTGATTGTTGGGTCTGTTTGTTTCAACTTAAGATTGTGCAGCCAGACTTGGAAAAACATAAAAATTGAATTACATTTTAAATTAAAATTGTTGGATTGGGTGTTACTTCTATTTAAAATTTAGTTTTGCAACAGTAAAAATGTTCAGGACAATTTGTCTTGTAAGAGATAACTTCAGCCTTGAAGCCTTGAGGATGCTTGACAGAAAATCAATTTGAACTATTCAAAACTTGACTAGCGTTTTTAAAGAAAAGACTGATTTTTTTTTGTAGTTCAATTTAAAGACATGTCGTACTGACCTTTGTTTCCACATGAAGTAACATAGCAAATAATAGAGATTGAAAAGTAGCTGAAGAGACAAAAGGGGATAAGGGAAGATTCTGTTCCTTCTTCACAGCTGAAGGTTGCACTGTTCTCTTTGATGAAGCTGCTTTACAAAGATCTCTTAGGGAAGAAAGCCCACAGCCTGGTCTGGCCTGCAAGTGACTTTGGTCCCAAAGCAATGTCACAGTCATAGAGTCATAGATGTCAACAGTACAGAAAAGGGCCCTTCAGCCCATCAAGTCTGCACTGGTCAAACAAGTACCTAACTATTCTAATCCCATTTTCCACCACCAGGCCCATAGCCTTGGATGCCATGGCATCGCAAGTGCACATCCAAATACTTCTTAAATATTACGAGGGTTTCTGCTTCTACCACTCTTACAGGCAGTGAGTTCCAGATTCCCACCAACCTCTGGGTGAAAAAATTCTTCCTCACATCCCCTCTATACCTCCTGCCCCTTACCTTAAATCTATGCCCCCTTGTGATTGATCCCTCCACAAAGGGGAAAAGTTCCTTCCTGTCTGCCCTATCTATGCCCCTCAGTTTTTCCACCTCAATCATGTCCCTCCTCAATCTCCTCTGCTCCAGGGAAAATAACCCGTCTATTCAATCTCTCCTCATGACTAAAACTCTCCAGCCCAGGCAATATCCTGGTAAATCTCCTCTGCACTTTCTCCAGTGCAATCACATCCTTCCTATAATGCGGATTCCAGAACTGCATGCCATACTCTAGTGTATAATAATCATGCAACAACCTAGTGATTGACTTTCAGCTATCCTCTAAAGTGGTCTAGCGAGTCATTCAAAAGACCGATGGCCATTTTGTCAGGGCATTGAGGAATGGACTAACAACACATTTTTAAAATTTTTCTTTCATGGGATGTGGGTGTCACTGGCAAAACCAGCATTTGAGTCACATCCCTAATGGCCCTTGAACTGAGTTGGTTGCTAGGCCATTTCAGAGGGCAGTTAAGTGTCAACCACATTGCTGTGGTTCTGGAGTCACATGTAGGCCAGACCAGGTAAGGATGGCAGATTTCCTTCTCTAAAGAGCATTAGTGATTCAGATGGGTTTTTACAGTGATCAACAACGGTTTCGGTGGTCACCACTACTGAGACAAGCTTTTTTTTAAAAGATTTTTTTTTAATGAATTGAATTTAAAACCCATGTCACCAGAACATTAGCCTGGGCCTCTGGATTACTAGTCCAGTCACATTACTACTACACCACCATCATCCCAAGAGTGAATAAAAATAAACTCTTTCACTTAATCTCACCTTTAATATAGTCACACATCATCAGATCCAATTTACACCTACTTTTTCCTGAAGAACTCAAACTCCACTGGTTAAAAGCCTTTTTTATTGTTACCTTTGCATTAGAAAAGCAATGAGCCTTTTAGACAGAGGCAATGAGCACAAAGGACAATTACAAAGAACCTTCATATTGAAAGATGTTAGAATATTACTGGGGTCAATCACACAGGTTCAGGAAAATAACTTTTTAGTTAAAATAGGTGCAGTCATATTCAGATATCAATCTGAGTAGGAGACACAGTTGTTAGAATCAAACTTGTTCTATTATTCCTGTTGTTGCAGGAGGTAGGCAATGCAGTGCCAAACTGACACTGGATGGTGAGGGGTGCTGGGATGGCTAATCCTACCATTTAAACATGTTGGGTTCAGTGATAGACTGAATCAAAATCAAAAATTAAAACTCTACGGTTATCAGAAAGGATCAGGATCCTGGGGAGTATTTCCTCATTCTCTGTATACAGGGTAGGGGAGGGGCATTGCCTCAGTCACTGAGGGGCATTGGTTCTGAGGGGCCAAGTGCCCTTTTTCATTTTTAAATCAAAATTCCAAAGTAATGCCAGTAGCAAACATAATATTTGTGAAAACAGAGTTGCCTACAATTATGAAGGATGTGAAGAAACTGTTAAAAATATTACTATTACAGTACAAGAGATCAAACCAAACCACCCCAAGTTAAGTCAACTCCAGTATAGTTGCAAATACAGCACAAATCACTTTTAAACTTGAATTTGTTAAATGTATTTCTCAATGAAGCGATGTCCACTTTCACTGTCGCTGTGTCACACAATCCCAGGATTCCACTTCCTACCTCCTCTGACCTACTCCACATGGCTACAGCAGCCTACACTAGATCAGCTAGCGGACGACCAATGTGGCATCTCCACACTAAGCTGCTGCTCGCTCCGCTAGGCCAGAACTACCCCCTCATGGCAGTTCCTTGTGTTCTGCACTGGACTCATTGATTACCTGTGGATAGATGGGAAAAATAAAATCAGGTGAAGAAATGTTAGGAATGGATCTCCTCATTTTTGGATTTCAATTTAATCTCAAGTTTTATTTTTATCAAGAAAACAATATTTTAATCAAAGAAGAAAACATCAGGATGAATCCATGAGGATGGACAGAACAGACATGACCTTCTACCCTGACTCACCAACAGCTGAGTTTCCTAATCTCATACAAACAAGGAGAAGGCCATTCGGCCCCTCGAGCCTGCTCCACCATTTAATAAGATCACGATTGACTTGATAGTAACCTCAGATCTGCATCCCACTTACCCCTGATAACCTATCATCCCCTTGCTTACCAAGAATCTGCCTTAAAAATATTCAAAGGCTCTGCTTCCACCACCTTTTCAGGAAGAGTGTTCCAAAGACTAACGACCCTCAGAGAGAAAAAAATTTGCCTCGTCACCATTTTAAATGGGTGACCCCTTATTTTAAACAGTGACCCCTAGTTCTAGATTCTCCCGCAAGAGGAAACGTCCTCTCCACATTCTCCCTGTCAAGACCCCTCAGGATCTTATGTTTCAATCAAGTCACCTCTTACTCTTCTAAACTGCAGCAGATACAAGCCTAGCCTGTCCGACCTTTTCTCATACAATACCCTGCCCATTCCAAGTATTAGTCTGGTAAACCTTCTCTGAACTGCTTCCAATGCCACAGAGAAAGTCCCACCAGGGTGACTATCCAGCCCTTATTTTACAGCATTGTCACTGTCCCATGTCCCAGGTTGAAAGCTGCCAGAACACTGTTTTTCCTGTAATTCAGTCATTTAAACCTTGCGCATGTGCAGTACCCGCTCTCCACCTGTTTGCGCCCTCTCACAGGCCTGGTCACTTTCCCCCCACCCCCCACCCCACAACACCACCCCCCCTCAGCCCTGGCAATACTCCCTCACCGCTCTAAGCCCCAGATATATTCTCCTATCCCCCCAACATCTCTACCATGCTCTCAGACCTGGCAATCACCCCTGGAAGCAGGAAATGAGGCAGCCACTTAATTGAGTGGGAGGTCAAAAGTCAGCTTCTCTACGACAGGATGCGGCAATGGAATTCAGTTGGCACTGGATTTACAGTGAGTTGAGCTTTCCAATGGAATTGGGAGCCTCTTTAATAGACTTGCATGTCATGCATGCTCATTAAACGGGAACCTCGCCAGAATTAAGTGTATCTTTGCAATTAAGTAATCAGTGAACAAGAAATACCTTCCTTCAGATTCACTACTCTTTAAGTGCAGCAGGCGAAGTAGTCTCCCTGGTGGATTTGGTGTGAGTCGGAGCTGCCCTTTTCCACTATAGGGAGCTTTGTTCAACTACCGGAGAGGAGGCATTGATGATTGAGATTGGGTGGTGCTAGCCAAAGGGGAAAGAGGTATGACTGACCACGGAAGTGAGGGGGAAGGCAGCAGCCCTATGAAGGCTTGTGGGGACAGAGGGAGGAAGCTGGACAATACAGGGAAGGTCAATGTTGAAGTCTTGAGAGTCGAGGGTAACATGAAAGGCCAAGGATGATAGAGGGAGGGATGAGCATGATGGATGTCAGGCAATGTGTAACAGAGGGCATTTCCAGTGTGCCTAGGGGAAGCTCAAGGTCAATTATAGCTGGTCAAGGGTGATGAGTTGGGTCATTCCAGGCAATTCCAGGCTCACACTGTACACTATTGTGATTTGTGACTGTCAGAAACAGGTTCATAATTAGTTTTGACTAATATTAGGGCCAGGACTGGGCATAGGTAGAGAGATGTGGGCTAGAATGCCAACCTGTGCCAGTAGTAACAGGCAGAATGTGGACAGAACCCATCGCTCCCTTACTGACAAAAAGGAATGTCATTCCCTTCAAATATCAAAGGCAGGGCAAGAGCGATGGACTGATGGTCGAGGATATCAGAAGGGAAGTCACAGGTGATTGAGGGAGGATGCAGGGTAATGGCTTCCAGTTCCAGCGTCACTGTGCAAGTGCCCAAGGATATGGTTGTGACAATGAAGAGTTCTCTGCAGTAAACCCCAAGGATGGAATTGACCATGGTGGGGTGGCTGGAGATCAGGGTGTGGCTGATGCTAAGTATCAAGCTCAGGACAGCAGGTGGGGGAGGGCTTCCTGCTGCCATCTCTAGCAAACAGGACTGCCCACTGACCCCGGACAGCCTGGAGGAGAACCTGAAAGGGTGCATCACTGAACTGCGGGTCCACTCTTTGTCTGCGCTCTGACCTTTGCCACTTTTATATGAAGTGACAACAGCTCCAGGGATCCAGGTGGCAACAGGAACAGGGGTGGCAGCAATTGCAATTCCCAAAACCTCCTCTCAGGGAGTGAGAATAATGCCCCTGGCCTCCAGGGAGTGAATGCCTGTCCGGTACCTGTAACGCTGAGGGTGTTGACTGCCTGTCCATCCCTGCTGCGTGATTGGCCTGGCTCCTTGCTCAGGAATACCTAATCGGCTGGTCACCACGTGATTGTTCATGGCCAGCTGTCCCACTGATGAGTGGATGCGCCCTGCCCTTCTGGTCCTGCCGCTACCCATTGATTCTGCCCATTGTTTTTCAGGTGAGACACTAACACAAAACTCTGTCTGCCCTCTCGGGTGGGTGTAAAAGATCCCACAGCCACTATTGGAAGAGGAGCTGGGGAGTTTTCCCTGATGTCCCAAGCAATACATATCCCTCAACCAACATCACTAAAACCTTGTCTATTTCACATTGCTGTTTGTGGGATCTTGTTGTGCATAATTTGGCTGCAGTGTTTCCTGCATTACAACAGTGACTACAAAAACACTTCATTGGTTGTACAGAACGGATGTCCTGAGTTCATGAAAGGCGTTATAGAAATTCATGTCTTTAATCTTTATTTAACTTTATGGGATTTTGTTCTTAACAAAGTTACTTCTAGACTTAATAGGAATTTGGGAAGGTCGTCTGTACCTGTTTTTCTGGGTGTAGCTTAGGCTAGAAGCATGTGTCTGGGTCAGAGCTCATACCAGGGAGTGCCTGGCTCACACTGTATGGTGTTGATATGGTGACTGGGAGTAACAGGTTTGGGATTGGCTTTGACCAACAGCGGTTCCATCACTGGGCATAGGGGGAGAGATGTGGGCTAGAATACCAAGCAATGCCCGTAGTACCATGCAGAATGTGTATAGATTCCAGCACTCCCTTACTGACAGAAAGGAATGTCATTCCCTTCAAATACCCACCTGGCCATCCCTGGTCTCCACGGTTTTGATCAGAATATTCCTTCTTGCTTGAATGTCTGTGGAGCCTTTAGATTCCAGACTTGTCTCTGCAGGAACAGGAAGCACAGGTCATTGAATCGTGGGACATTGATCCAGATCCAGACAAGAAACATGTGGCAGGAGCTTCTCCTCAGGGACAGGGGGAGGCATTTCTAATAGTGAGCAGGGACTAGGAGAAGAGTTTGAGTTTGGAGGTGGTGGTGAGGGCGAGGCAGTTGTTACTCAGTTCCTTCACTTCTTAGTTACGCCATTGATGTTTCAGCCATGATAGAGACGTGGCTGAGGGGTTTTGCACCTTTTCCCTGAATGGCGGTGTCTTTCACCATTGACCCTGATCAAGCAACCCCTTCTCTAAACTCATCTTTTTGATGACCATTTGCTATCTAGACTGTATTTCCACTAAACTGCTGAGCACTCCACTCCCCTTCCTGGCCCCCATGTTAACGTTGTCAACTGTTTCCTCGCCTCAGTTTCTGTTCACCTTTTTCCAACATTATCACAACCTCCTCAAAAAAAATCCTTGACCCTTCCATCGTTGCAAACTACTGAAGCATCTCCAACCTTGCTTTCCTCTCCTAAGACCTTGAAAGTGTCCCAAACCTGTGCCCATCTTTCTCAACACTCCATATTTGAATCCCTCCAATTAGATTTCTGCCCCATTACAGTAAAGAGACAGCTCTTATCAAAGTCATAAATGACATCCTATGTGACCGTGACAAAGGTAAACTTTCCCTCCTTGTCCTTCTCGACCTGTCTACAACCTTTGACACGGCTGACCACAACATCCTCCTCAAACTCCTCTCCACTGTCGTCCAGCTGGCTGGGACTGCTCTTACCTGGTTCCATTCTTATCCAATCACAGTCAGCGAATCACTTGCAATGGGTCCTCTTCCTGCTCCTGCACTGTTACCTCTGGTTTCCCCAAAGATCTATCCTTGGCCCCTCTCCTATACCTGCTGCCCATTAGTGACATCCTCTGAGATTATGACATCAGTTTCTATATATATTCCGATTATTCCTAGTCTCTCTCTCCACTTGCTTGACCATTTCTCTGCCTTTAAATCGTTGTTTGACATCCAATGTCAGAGGTGTAGGAATGTCCTTCAATTAAATACTGGCAAGACAGGAGTCATAGGTTTTGATCCCTGTCAAACTCCACTCCCTAGCAACTGACTGCAACTCTCTGCCTGACAACTATCCAAGTCTGAACCAAAACATTCACAAGTATGGGCTGGACTATTTTGTGGACAAGGTGGCCCCACCCCACCAGCTGAAGATTTGTGGGTGAGCCCATTTCAGATGGCATAGAAGGCCATGACCGGATTTTGCGGTGATCTGGAAGTTAACTGCCTAAGACTGAGATCTCCGCGCCCACGTGGGGGATGTCCCCCTCCACGAGCTGCCAGCCAATCAGGTGGCTGGCAACTGTCCAACCCCAATAGCGCCACCAGGAGCGGTGGCCACTTCTTGGAATGTAGCCAGGCTCCGATGGAGGGCAGATAATGAGGCATGTGGGAGTTCTCAATGGGGTCAGTCAGGCAGTTTCTGGTGAGGGGGAGGTGTGCAAACAGGGAGTTGGAGAGGGGGTGTGGCGAGGATGACAACCTGCAGAGGTGAGCATTTCCTTCGGCAGAGGCCTCCATTGGGCACATGGTGCCTGTACAGGAGGGGCATTACTCCTCTCAGAGCTGGATAGCTTCACCAACATAGGGCATGGCACCCCCTGCTACCCCATCCAATTTTATGCTCCCCACGTCATGTTTGCCAGCCTGTTCTCTTGGGAGGGGGGAGGGGGAACCATAGCATTTTGGGCTTCGTGTTACATTTGACCCCAATATGAGCTTTTAACCACATAATCACTTAGACCACTTATTTTCACCTTTGTAACATTGTCTGACCTCGACCTTGTCTCAACTTAACTGCTACTGTTCTCGTGTTACCTTGAGACTTGACTATTCCAAACCACTCCTGGCTAATCTCCCTCATTCTAATCTCTGTAAACCCAAGATCACCAAAACTCTGCTGCCCATGTCCTAACTCGTACCGGGTCCCACTCATCCATCTCCCCTGTCCTTGCTGCTACACTGGATCCTGGTCAAGTACTGCCTTGGTGTTAAGATTCTTATCTCACTTTTCAAATTGCTTCATGGCCACGCTTCTCCCTTTCTCTGTAATCTCCCTGAAGCCCCACAACCCCAGAGATCCACACACTCAGGCCTACTGAGCATTCCTAATTTTAATCACATCAGTGGCTGTGCCTTCAGCTGCCTAGGCCCCTAAGCTCTGGGGTTCCCTCCCTATATATTTCCAACTCTCTTTCCTCCATTAAGTCATTTCTTAAAACCCACCTCTTTGAAGATGATTTTGGCCAAGTAACAAAAGGATTACTTACTTACTTCTCCAATGTGGACATGAAGAACTTGAAGATATTTTTGAGACACTTGCACCCCTGTACAAAATGATTATGACCCATCCAAAAAGGAATTAACGATCTATTTCACGCTCAAGAAAATACAATATATGAATAATTGACTTCCAATGTACTAAGCAAGAAGCATAAGAGACAGTTGACCAATAATACACGTGATTGAGGCAACTAGCAACCAAATGTGACTTTGGTGGTGCTGAACATGTCGAACAGGAAATCGAAACACAAATAATGGAAGGTCATCTCTCTTGTCACTATACCAAAAACAATGGAAGGTCATCTCTTTTGTCACTATACCGAAAAGCACTGAGAAAGACAGAAAACTGTCAGAGCTGTTGGCGTTAGCAAGATCATCAATGCTTTCAGGGTCCCGAGCTACAGAGGTTGAGGCTGCCAACAGTAACTGCCACACTCCTGTGAACACTATTCTTCTCTCCCATGCCAGGGCATCACCTGCAAAGCAACAACAACAACAACAACTCACAAATCGAGTTGCAACTTGTCCAAAGAGTGCTCCCACTGTGGTGGTGCTTAGCCACACTGGACAGAAAGACCTGCTACTGATCAGTGTAAAGCCTGTGGAAAACCCAAGCACTTTGCTCGTGTTAGTCACTCATCAACAAAATCAACTACTGAGACAAATACCAACAGGAGGGCGCCACTTGTGTGAACCACAGCAAAAGGCTGACAGAATGTAGCCAACGTAGAAGCAAGTAACCCTGAAATAATTTTGTGCTCTCTTTCAGACGCAGCAACCAGCCACATGTTACAGTGAGTATTGGCCGCTCGGCTATAGGTGCTCTCAGAGGTCCAGGAGCACCTATCAATTCATGGGAGACAAAACATTCAACAAACTCCAGTTTTTCCCCATTCTCTGCAAGCCATGGGATATGAAAATTTCCCCATACAACAGTGACAAACCACTGAAAGTTCTCAGGACTTTTGAAACAGCATTCTCATTCAAAGACACGAGAATGAACGTTGTCATATCTGGAGAATGTGTCACACTTATCAGCTTCCACACAGCAACAGATCTACACACGAATGAGGTTACATATGTGATTCCTACACATACCAACAACATTTTCCAACTGTGTGGTGACCGCTTCACTGGTGTCAGCGAACTGAAAGCTGTTACATGCAAGGTGCAGGTACACTCCAATGTGCTCTCACTTGTGCACCAATGGTGATGAATAACACTTTCTTGTTTACCTTTCCAGGAACTTTAGTGTCTACTTGATCTTGGCATTATTGAGAAAGTTGGGGATGAGCCTACCCCTTGGGTCACACCCATACAAGTCATCAAGAAACCCAAAAGTGAGAACCAGATTAGAATCGGTCTTGATATGTGGTCACCTAACCTAACCACACAATGAGAAAGGTGTTCATAGAGAAAGTGATTGGTGCTAAACACCATGATAAACTTGACCTCAATGCAGGTTACCATTAAGTCGAGCTTGAAAGATTGTGGTATCTTAGTTTTCTCCATTCATGTTGGACTCGTTCAATACAAGAGGCTCAACCTTGGAGTTAATTCAGCAGCTGAGGTATTTCAGCACATGATTCTGTCTGTACTTCAAGAACTTGGAAGGCTCGCTGAATATTAGTGATGACATTCCATCTATGGTCGCACTGAAAGCGAACTCATGACCTGCCTGCATTGTCTTAGAGAATGTAACCTCACCTTGAATACAGACAAGTGCCTGTTTAATGCAAACAGAATTGAATTCCTCGGTAAAGGAGTACCTCCTGATCCACGGTAAATTGAAGCTTTTGCAAAGGCTGAGGATCCTACAAGGTGCAAGGAGTCTAGAGTCCGTTAAGAATCATCATGTACTGTAGCCACTTCATTCCTGACCTCACAGGAAAACCATCAATCACTGCACTGACAAACTGATCGCTATACTCACACAGCAATGTTATTCTCAAAGAGAGAGCACTTTCAATCACGTTGGGTTATCTTACACTTCCATATTTATTTGTATGGAAGCAAGTCTGAAGCAATATCTAATCATAGACCATTTGTAAGCTTGTTCAACAATCCACATAGAAAACCACCTACTCAAATAGAGCGTTAGATACTCAAACTACAAGAGTACAAGTTCCATGTTGAGTATCAGTCAGGCAAGGTCAACCCAGTGAACTATCTTTTATGGCATCCTTTGCTGACAGTCAATTACTAGCTGTGAAGTAAAGGTTGCCAAACAACATCTTAACTACATGAGCCCAAACAGGGTACCAAAATCGCTAAAACTAGCTGACATCAAAGCATCAATAAAACATAAGGAGTTACAGCTTTGTATGATAACTATGGAATCATGAAACTAGAAAGACATGATTGAAAGAGTGTGTCTACAAATGAAATTTCTCACACACTACAAGGTCTTCAAAATGATTAAAATAAGCTGACCATAACAACCACATTTGATTTGGTGTTGAAATGCAACAACTGCATTTTCATTTCACAATCATTAAGGGAATGTGTTGTCGATGTAGTACCTGAAGTCACTAGGGAATTGTCAAAGTCAAATAACCTGTAGGTAAAAGGACTGGTTTCCAGGAATTGACCACATGGTAGTACACAAAATCACCACAGTGTCAAAAATCTTCATGATCCTTTCAAAATGTTTGAATTATCTCCAGGGCCATGGATTGAGGTCAGTGTTGATTTCACAGACTTATACACAGGTGAACACCTGCTGGCTGTCACTGACGGCTACCTCAGATTCCCAGTCGGGGAATATTAACGTCAACTTCAATGAAAAGCAGTCATCCCAAAGCTTGACCAGATTTTCATCTTGTTTGAATCCCTCAAACAGTGAGAAATGATAATAGACCACCATTCAACAGCGATGAGTTCAGTAAATTCATGAACTAGCTGGTCCTCACTCATCGTAAATCACACCCTGTCTGCCAAGAGCTAATAGAGAAGTTGAGATTTCTGTGCACCTTGAGAAAAGTATTACACACAGGTTCAGCTGAGAGCAGGTCATGGAAGCGAGAGTTGTATTGCTTGCTTCACAATTTCAGAATGACTCCTCACTTAACCACTGGAAAGCCTCCAGTTACACTCATCTTTGCACATCCTATGTGCACGGCTTTCTGAGCTATTCCACATGATCAACATGTATGTGAATGTAAGCAAGAACAGAAGCATTAAATGGAAGTAAATGCACAGCGAAACATGAAATTCTGAGCCACAACACTAAAGCCAAAACAAAAACAGAATTACCTGGAAAAACTCAGCAGGTCTGACAGCATCGGCGGAGAAGAAAAGAGTCGACGTTTTGAGTCCTCATGACCCTTCGACAGAACTGTTGAAGTTCTGTCGAAGGGTCGTGAGGACTCGAAACGTCAACTCTTTTCTTCTCCGCCGATGCTGCCAGACCTGCTGAGTTTTTCCAGGTAATTCTGTTTTTGTTTTGGATTTCCAGCATCCGCAGTTTTTTGTTTGTAACACTAAAGCCAGCTGCTTGTGAAACGTGGTCATGTTGGAAAGCAAAGAAACCCCTGTGACATCCAAGCAATTGTTGTGACCACCACAAAAACTGTTCTAGCACAGTTCACAAATCATCACACAAAATGCGTCATTCTTCAAAGCACTAAAATCACCGCATGTAAACACTGAATCAGATTTTGACATCAATATCTCAATGAAGAACGAAGCAAATGAGACCACACCTGATGTCAGACGATATCCTACTTGAGAGAAAACATCCACCGTAGTTAGGTGATCATGTTACAAAGTGAACTACCTTCAGCTGGTGAACAAGTTTTTCATCTCATTGTATATGACGGAGTGCATTATTAAATTAATGCAAGAGTTTACATATGGACGTGTTACTGATGAAGTTGAATGTTTAAGTTATGCTTGACTTTATTGCTTACTCCTTTAGAAACAAACCATTGCCGGCCGTACCTTCAGTTGCCAAGGCCCTAGGCTCTGAAATTCCTTCCCTAAACCTTTCTGTCTCTATGTCACCTTATTACTTTAAGATGCTCCTTAAAATCTACCTCTTTGGGCAAACTTTGGTCACCTGTCTTGATGGTTCCTTATGTGGCTTAGTGTCAGATTTTGTCTAATAATGCTCCTGTGAAGTACGTTGATATGTTTTACAATGTTAAAGGTGCTATATAAATGCGATTTGTTGTTGTCCACACTAACCTCGGATGTGCAGAGATGAGAAGCTCTGGACAGGCATCGAAATTCTGTAAACAAACAGACACCCGTTATCAGACTGTTAGAAACACTCTTCCATCACCACAGAGCTCATTCTACAGATGTCTCGTAGCACTTTAGTATGGGTAGTCAGGCGCCAGTGACTCAGTAAGAGGGAGGGTAGTTAGGGGGTAAGAGGGGAACAGCAGCAAATGTTGAAGTGGGTTGCAGAGGTTTTAAAGTTGGAGAGGGAGGTATAAACATCTCAGAGTGAGGGTTGTGGAGAATTCCCACAGAGCCAGGGCTAGTGAGTGTGCAATGGTTATGTCTCGATTTGGAAATATGGCGTCAGTAAAAATAATGACCATGATGAAGTTGATTGTTGTCAAAATCCAACTAATTCACTAACGTCCTTTAGGGCAGGAAATTCGTCAAAGGAGGATGGTAAAGAATATATTGGGCCATCTAGATTTCACTGTTAATGGATCGACAGTTGTGGTGGCAACAATCACATGATTGGTAATAGCGAGGCACTGCCAGGCAGCGTTAGCAAAATACTGAAATCAATTCTATTGTAGGCAACAAGTGGGTAACCTTGCTCTGGAATTACTCTGGATATTTTCCTTGGTTTCACTGCCTGAGACTATTCTTTTAGCTAAGACCTCAGTCTCTATAAGCCTGATTGTTCTATTATCAGTGCCATTTGCTGAAGCCCAACTATGAACCTTCATCGTCGTGTTTTGTTTTACTGGTTATATTTCACATCCTCATGGGTCTTCCTTGGCATCACCACTTCACAAGCTTGTGATCCAGGCTATAAAGTGCCAACCAAACTTCTTAAACAGTAAATGGTTAAGTTATAAGAAGCAATAACTATAGATTCATGTAGTAAAGCCAAGTCCTGGATAGTAAACTCAATCTCGCAGTTCATAGCTGACCATCCACCATTTCTCTCTGACGGAGCTGAACTGGTCACTTTAAAGAACAAAATAATTTGAAATAAATATCCGCTGTGAGTAGAATCAGGATTGAGCTGTGCCACAGAGATGGACTGTGGAGGATAGAGCTCTGAAAATGATGGTGTCACTGTTAGTGTCAAAGATAGCAGAGAGGTGGACAAGGATGAAGAGCAACAGTAATCTTCAATCATAGTCATATTCGTTGTGATAAAGTCCCAATACCTGCTTGACCATAAGATAAAGACCATGACTGGCTTCTTCAGACAGAATTTTATTTTTGGTCCATAAAACTCAACAGGGATCTTGTTTCACCTGTCTCCCTTTTTAAACATACCAAATGGGTACTTAGCTTGTGACTATTAATTACCAGTTGAACTCCTTGTGAGTTAACTGTTTCCTTCCCCAACATGCAGGAGTCATGGTATATCCAAGGATCTACATCCTATCGAAAAGATAGGCAGGTTGGCAGAGGGCTGGGGTTGCTTTGTTGGTAAGAAATCAAATTAAATCTATAGCAAGAAACGACGTAGGGTCAGATGATGTAGAATCAGTGTGGGTAGAGTTGAGGAACCGCAAAGGTAAAAAAATCATAATGGGAGTTATGTACAGGCCTCCGAACAGTAGTCAGGATGTGGGCACAAGATACACCAGGAGATAGAAAAGGTGTGTAAGAAAGGCAAAGTTACACTGATCATGGGGGATTTCAATATGCAGGTAGACTGGGAAAATCAGGTTGGTAGTGGATCCCAAGAAAAGGAACTTGTGGAATGTCTACGAGATGGCTTTTTGGAGCAGCTTGTGGTGGAGCCCACTAGGGAACAGGCAATTCTAGATTTAGTGATGTGTAATGAGGCAGATTAGATCAGGGAGCTGAAGGTCAAGGAACCCTTAGGAGGAAGTGACCATAATATGATAGAATTTACCCTGCAATTTGAGAGGAAAAAGCTGGAATCAGATGTAACGGTATTACAGTTGAATAAAGGCAACAACAGAGGCATGAGGGAGGAGCTGGCCAGAATTGACTGGGGGATGAGCCTAGCAGGAAAGACAGTGGAACAGCAATGGCAGGAGTTTCTGGGACTAATTTGGGAGACACAGCAAAAATTCATCCCTAGGAAGAAGAAGCATACTAAAGGGAGGACGAGGCAACCATGGCTGACAAGGGAAGTCAGGGATAGCATAAAAGCTAAAGAGAAAGCTTACAATGCAGCGAAGAGCAGTGGGAAACCAGGGCATTGGGAAGCCTACAAAGACCAATAGGGGACAACTAAAAAAGAAATAAGGAGGGAGAAGATTAAATATGAGGGTAAACTAGCCAGTAATATAAAAGAAGATTGCAAGAGTTTTTTTAGATATATAAAGGGTAAGAGAGAGGCAAAAGTGGACATTGCCCCACTGGAAAATGATGCTGGAGAAGTAATAATGGGGAAAAAGAAATGGCGGAGGAACTGAATAGGTACTTTGTGTCAGTCTTCACAGTGGAAGACACGAGTAACATCCCCAAAGTTCAAGAGAGTCGGGGGGGCAGAGGTGAGTATGGTGGCCATTACCAAGGAGAAGGTGCTAGGAAAACTGAAAGGTCTGAAGGTGGATAAATCACCTGGACCAGATGGATTACACCCCTGAGTTCTGAAGGAGATAGCTGAAGAGATAGTGGAGGCATTAGTGGTGATATTTCAGGAATCACTGGAGTCAGGGAAGGTCCCAGAGGACTGGAAAATCGCTAATGTAACCCCTCTGTTTAAGAAGGCAGTGAGGCAAAAGACGGGAAATTACAGGCCAATTAGCCTGACCTCGGTCGTTGGTAAGATTTTAGAGTCCATTATTAAGGATGAGATTTCATAATACTTGGAAGTACATGGTAAAATAGGGCAAAGTCAGCATGGTTTCATCAAGGGGCGGTCATGCCTGACAAATCTGTTAGAATTCTTTGAGGAGGTAACGAGTAGGTTAGACAAAGGAGAGCCAATGGATGTTATCAACTTGGACTTCCAGAAGGCCTTTGACAAGGTGCCGCACAGGAGGCTGCTCAGTAAGAGCCCATGGTGTTAGAGGCAAGGTACTAGCATGGATAGAAGATTGGCTGTCTGGCAGGAGGCAGAGTGGGGATAAGCGGGTCCTTCTCAGGAAGGCGGCTGGTGACTAATGGAGTTCCGCAGGGGTCAGTGTTGGGACCACAACTTTTCACTTTATACATTAATGATCTAGATGAAGGAACTGAGGGCATCCTGGCTAAGTTTGCAGACGATACAAAGATAGGTGGAGGGACAGGTAGTATTGAGGAGGCGGGGAGGCTGCAGAAGGATTTGGACAGGTTAGGAGAATGGGTAAAGAAGTGGCAGATGGAATACAACGTGGGGAAGTCTGAGGTCATGCACTTTGATAGGAAGAATAGAGGCATAGACTATTTTCTAAATGGGGAGAGAATTCAGAAATCTGGAGTGCAAAGGGACTTGGGAGTCCTAGTCCAGGATTCTCTTAAAGTTAACTTGCAGGATGAGTTGGTAGTTAAGAAGGCAAATGCAATGTTGGCATTTATTTTGAGAGGACTAGAATATAAAAGCAGGGATGTGCTGCTGAGGCTTTATAAGGCTCTGGTCAGACCACATTTAGAATATTGTGAGTAATTTTGGGCCCCGTATCTCAGGAAGGATGTTCTGGCCCTGGAGAGGGTCCAGAGGAGGTTCACGAGAACGATCCCAGGAATGAAAGGCTTAACATATGAGGAACGTTTGAGGACTCTGGGTCTATACTCGATGGAATTTAGAAGGATGAGGGGGGATCTGATTGAAACTTACAGAATACTGAAAGGCCTGGATACAGTGGACGTGGGGAAGATGTTTCCATTAGTAGGAGAGACTAGGACCCGAGGGCACAGCCTCAGAGTAAAGGGAAGACCTTTTAGAACAGATTGAGGAGAAACTTCTTTAGCCAGAGAGTGGTGAATCTATGGAATTCATTGCCACAGAAGGCTGTGGAGGCCAGGTCATTGAGAGTATTTAAGACGGAGATAGATAGGTTCTTGATTGGTAAAGCGATCAAAGGTTACGGGGAGAAGGCGGGAAATGGGGTTGAGAAACTTATCAGCCATGATTGAATGGCGGAGTAGATTCGATGGGCCGAATGGCCTAATTTCTGCTCCTATGTCTTATGGTCTTATGGTCTAAACACTGTCCCCAACAAACACTCCCAGGACAGGTAGAGCACCGTGTTAGATACAGAGTAAAGCTCCCTAAACACTGTCCCCATCAAACACTCCCCAGGCAGGTACGGGACTAGATGGAGTGGAGAGGCTGTGGGACATGGTGAGATGATGGGTTCTTATCATTACCAAGGTTCAGAAATCACAATATTTGTGACATTGAAGCCTGGGAAAATCAGCAGGTACAAGAACGGAAATAACTGGCAGAGAGAGAACCTGAGATAAGCCAATGGTTTGAAGACAGGAGAAATGTGTTCTGTTTTTCAGTTAAATGTGGTAAAATCTGGTGCCATACAGCCCTTACCTGCTCTCCTCTCCCTCCAGCAGTTTCCTGTAGGTGGCGATCTCAATGTCCAGAGCCAGTTTGACATTGAGCAAGTCCTGATAAGCCTGCAGGTGACGGGCCATCTCCTCCTTCAGGTTCTGGATGTCATTCTCCAATTGGTTAACCGTGTCCTGATAATTACTTGTTTCAAAACTGAAACGCTCCTCCATCTCACGCAACTGGCGCTCCAGAGACTCATTCTGTCAGAGAATAGCGATATAAACTTCACCAGTGTCAGATATCATATCAGCTCAGGGAATCACAGGTCCCAACATTTGGGCTTTTATTTTGAACAGATTTTGCTGATTTAACCCCTATCACTCTACCTCTCTTCCCAGAAGGTTCTGGCATGTACTAGAACACGACTCCTCAGATGCTCAACCAAGGGACCATCCCCATCTGCTGAATTGAGTCATGGGAGTGCTGCTGAGACATTCAACCAAGAATGGCATCACAGGGGAGCTTAATCCTGTTCCCACCTGTGCATTTCCTAGCAGCGTGAACCCCTGGTGATCTTCGCTCCCTAATCTAGAAGCTCTTAGGTTTTTATACTATTGGTTGAGAAACAGCATGGACCGGTGATCGAATCTGGGGCTTTGTGGTCCACAAAGTTTTTCCAATTAAGCCACTAGGAATGGGCTTGGAACCTGGAATCCTGGGACAGACATTATATCAGCCAGTGACTCCCTTTCCCTGAGTCCTGGGGCAGCTCACTGCCCTGGCTGTGCCCTGTAGCAGATGTCAGTTCTCTGCACAGGACACCCGTGGGTCTCTTCACTTCCTCCCCAATACAAGTGCACCTAAATCGCACGTTGCAATTTTTGGAGGTAATGGGGAGCTGGCGACGAGAGGGCATCTGTTTCATAATCATCTATCAGAGCATTTCAAACACATTCCAATTGGAACATAGGGCTTGTTCAACGAGTATACAGAACTCATTTAAATTCTATTTCATTTCATTAAATTTCATCTCAACGTCAAAATGGAAGTTACAGCACGGGGTTAGATACAGAGTAAATCTCCCTCTACACTGTCCCCATCAAACACTCCCAGGACAGGTACAGCACGGGGTTAGATACAGAGTAACGCTCCCTCTACACTGTCCCCATCAAACACTCCCGGGACAGGTACAGCACGGGGTTAGATACAGAGTAAAGCTCCCTCTACACTGTCCCCATCAAACACTCCCAGGGCAGGTACAGCACAGAGTTAGATACAGAGTAAAGCTTCCTCTACACTGTCCCCATCAAACACTCCCAGGGCAGGTACAGCACGGGGTTAGATACAGAGTAAAGCTCCCTCTACACTGTCCCCATCAAACACTCCCAGGACAGGTACAGCACAGAGTTAGATACAGAGTAAAGCTTCCTCTACACTGTCCCCATCAAACACTCCCAGGGCAGGTACAGCACGGGGTTAGATACAGAGTAAAGCTCCCTCTACACTGTCCGCATCAAACACTCCCAGGGCAGGTACAGCACAGGGTTAGATACAGAGTAAAGCTCCCTCTACACTGTCCCCATCAAACACTCCCAGGACAGGTACAGCACGGAGTTAGATACAGAGTAAAGCTCCCTCTACACTGTCCCCATCAAACACTCCCAGGACAGGTACAGCACGGGGTTAGATACAGAGTAAAGCTTCCTCTACACTGTCCCCATCAAACACTCCCAGGACAGGTACAGCACGGGGTTAGATACAGAGTAAAGCTCCCTCTACACCGTCCCCATCAAACACTCCCAGGACAGGTACAGCACAGGGTTAGATACAGAGTAAAGCTCTCTCTACACTGTCCCCACCAATCACTCCCAGGACAGGTACAGCACGGGGTTAGATACAGAGTAAATCTCCCTCTACACTGTCCCAAGGCAGTTGAAACTTCACACCACAACTATTCTGTGCTATCTCTGAGCTCGGAGGGTTTGATGCTGACACTGGGGACTCAAAGGGAAAGGTATTTCCTTCTCCAGTTATGGTATCGATCCCTTCAAGGATGACAAAATATTCCTTGGAACCAAAAGCACAGATTGGCTATTTTTGGGCTTTCTCTGAACTGAGCTAATAACTGAGGTTATCCTGGCCCTGCTGTTTCCAGGTGCTCTGAGCTTGTAGCAAGAACTCACCGTGCCTTTCAGCCCCTCCAAGTCGCATGTGAGGGACTGGATCTGCCTTCGGTAATCATTCACCTCCTGCTTGGCCTGCCGCAGGGCTTCAGCCTGCCGAGTGGCAGCGTCGGTCAGATCACAGAACTGGACACAAAGAGTTAAAGTTAGGCAGTCAACAATGAACAAGTGAGGATGAGAATTATCTGTCTGGTCTGAGCTTAGTGGCCAACTCTCTGGGCTATCCCTCAGCATTGTATCATCTATTACACACCATCACTTCCAAACACATCATCTAATAGACAACAACCATCCCAAACTCATCACCTAGTACACACCAACACTCTCGAATAAATCGTCTAGCACACAACACCCCCGAACACATCATCCAGTGCACACCAACACTCCCAAACGCATCATCTAATAGACACCAACAATCCCAAACACATTACATAGTACACACCAACACTCCTGAAGAAATCATCTAGCACACAACAACACCCCCGAACTCATCATCTAGTACACACCAACACTCACAATGCATCATCTGGTACATACCAACATTCCAAACATATCATCCAGTAAATGCCAACATTCCCAACACATCATCTAGAACATACCAACACTCTGAACACATCATCTAGCACATACCAACATTCCTAACACATCAGCTAGTACACAATAACATTCCAAACACATTATCTAGTATACACCAAAAACTCAAACACATCATTAAATATACACCAACACTCACAACATCATCTGGTACGCACCAACACTTCCAAACACATCATCAAGAACACACCAACACCACAAAACATCATCCAATGCACACCAAAACTGCCAAACACATCATCCAGGACACACCAACCCAAACAACACATCATCCAGTGAACACCAGCACACCCAAAGATGTCATCTAATGCACACCAACACTCACAACACATCATCTGGTATGCACCAACACTTCCAAATACATCACCTAGTACGCACAAATGCTCCCCAAAACACCATCTAATAAATACCAACACATCCAATGCATCATCCAGTACACACCAACACTCCCAAACACATCATCTAGTACACACCAACACACTCAATACATCATCTAGTACACACCAACACACTCAACACATCATCTAGTACACACCAACACACTCAACACATCATCTGGTACACACCAACACACTCAACACATCATCTAGTACACACCAACACACTCAACACATCATCTAGTACACACCAACACACTCAACACATCATCTAGTACACACCAACACTCTCTACACATCATCCGGTGAACACCAACACACCCAAACACAACATCCAATACACACCAAATACTCCCAACCACCTCATCAAGGACACACCAAAACACCCAACACATTATCTAATAGATACCAAGATTCCCAACATATCATCTAGTACACACTAACACACTGAACGCATCATGTAGTACACACCAATACCCCCGAACTCATCATCTAGTGCACACCAACACTCCTGACACATCATCTAGTACAGAATAACACTCCCAAAAACATGTAGTGCACACCAATACTCTCTATTTCCTCATCCAGTGAACACTAACACACACAAACACTTCATCCAATACGCAGAAATACTCCCAAACACATCATCTAATACACATCAACGCTCACAACACATTATCTAGTACCCACCAACACTCCAAAACACATCATCCAATATGCAGAAATACTCCCAAATCATCTTGTACACACCAATACTCTCAACACATCACCTGGTACACACCAACATTCCCGAACACATCATCCAGTAAACGCCAACACTCCCAACAGGTCATCGAGTACACACGAAGACTCCCAACACATCATCTAGTACACGCAAGCACTCCAAAACATATCATCCAATACTCACCAATACTCCCAAACACATCATCAAATACACACCACGCTCACAACACATCTTCTATTACACATCCATACACCCAGACACATCATCTAGTACCCAACACTCCAGAACACATTATCTAGTACACATCAACACTCCTGAATGCATCATGTAGTACACACCAACACTCCCAAACACAGCAGCTAGTATACAATAACACTCTCAACACAACATCCAGTACAGACAAACAGTCCCAACAAATCAGATGGTGCACAACAACTCCCCCAATCACATCATCTAGTACACACCAATACTTACGAACACAGTGTCTGGTACACACCAAAGCTCCTGAACATATTATCTAGTACACACCAATACTCCTAACACATCATCTAGTACATACCAACATTCCTAACACATCATCTACTACAAACCAACACTCCCGAACACATCATCTACAACACATCAACACTCCTAACATATCTTCTGGTACACACCAACACTCTCAACACATCATCCAGTATGGACGACTCCCAACACATCACCTAGTATGCACCAACGTTCCAGAACACATTGTCTAGTACACAATACCCCCGAACACATCACCTAGCACACATTAACATTCCAAAACACGTCACCTAGTACAGACCAATGTTCCCAAACACGTCACCTAGTACACACCAACAGTCTCCACACATCATCCAGTATGCACCAACACACCAGAACACATCTTCCAATATGCATCAATACTCGCAAACACATCATCAGGTTCACACAAAAACTCGTAACACCTTATCGAGTAGACAGCAAGACTCCCAATATATCATCTAGTACACACCTGCACACACAACCCACCATCCCATTCACACCAACACTCCCAAAACATCATCTAGTGCACACTTATACTCCCAACAGTTCATCCAGTATGCACCAACACTCCCGACATGTCATCGGGTATACTTCAACACCACCGAACAATCATCTAGTACACACCAACACTCCAAAACACATCATCTAATACAGACCAACCTTCCCAAACACATTATCTCGTTCACATCAACACTTGTTGATACACCATCTTGTGAACATCAACACATCAAACACATCATCAAATACGCACCAACACTCCCAAACACATCATCAAGTACACACCAGCAGGCCCAAACGCATCATCAGGTACACACCAACACTCCCGAATGCATCATGTAGTACATACCAACACTCCCAAACACAGCATCTAGTACATACCAACACTCCTAACACATCATCTAGTACATACCAACATTTCTAACATATCATCTAGTACATACCAACACTCCCAAACACAGCATCTAGTACATACCAACACTCCTAACACATCATCTAGTACATACCAACACTCCTAACACATCATCTAGTACATACCAACACTCCTAACACATCATCTAGTACATACCAACACTCCCAAACACATCATCTAGTACACACCAGCAGGCCCAAACGCATCATCAGGTACACACCAACACTCCCGAATGCATCATGTAGTACATACCAACACTCCTAACACATCATCTAGTACATACCAACATTTCTAACATATCATCTAGTACATACCAACACTCCTAACACATCATCTAGTACATACCAACATTTCTAACATATCATCTAGTACATACCAACACTCTTAACACATCGTCTAGTACATACCAACACTCCCAAACACATCATCTAGTACACACCGAAACTCCGAAATACATCGCCTAGTACACACCAAGCCTCCCAGCACACCACCAAGTACACACCAACTGTCCCAACAAATCATGTAGTACATATCAATGCTCCCAAACACATCACCTAGTAGAGACCAACAGTCCAAAGGACATCAAACAGTACACACCAACACTCCCAAACACATCACCTAGTACACACCAACACTCACAAACACAGCATGTGGTACACACCAATGCTCCTGAACACATCATCAGGTACACACCAACAGTCCTAAATGTTTTATCTAGTACACACCAACACTCCCAAACACAGCATCTAGTACACAACACTCTCAACACATCATTGAATACACACAAACAAATTACATGGTACACAACAAATTACATGGTACACAAATTATATGGTACACAATAACTCTCCCAAACACACTAACACTCCCAAAGACACCATCTAGCATACACCAACATTCCCAAACACGACATCTAGTACACATCAACACTCCCGAACACATCGTCTAGTATACACCAACAGCCCCGAACACATCGTCTAGTACACACCAACACCCCCGAATACGTCATCTAGTACACACCAACACTCCTGAACACATTGTCTAGTACACACCAACACTCCCGAACACATCGTCTAGTGCACACCAACACGACCGAACACATCATCTAATACACACCAACACTCTGGAACACAACATCTGGTACACACCGATGCTCCCGAACACATCACCTAGTACACACCAACACTCACAAACACATCATCTACTACACATCAAGACTTCTGACACATCACCATGTACACACCAACAGTACCAACACAACATGCAGTACACAGCAAGACTCCCAACAAATCTTCTAGTATGCACCAACGCTCACAATGCATCATCTAGTACAAACAAACACTGTCAAACATATTGCCTAGTACACACCAAAACTCCCAACAAATCATCTAGTGCACATCTATGCTCCCGACACATCATCGGGTACACAACAACACCACCGAACACATCACCTAGTACACAGCATTGCTCCAAAACAATTAATCTAATACAGACCAACACTCCCAAACAATTAATCTCATACACACCAACACTCGTGGACACATCATCTGGTGAACTTGAACACATCAAACACATCATCCAATACGCACCAACATTCCCAAACACATCATCAACTACACACTAACACTCATGAACACAGCATCCAGTGCACACCAACAGTACCGAAAGCATCATGTAGTACACACCAACATTCCCAAACACAGCATCTAGTACATAAGAATACTCTCAACGCATCATCCAGTACACATAAACAGTCCCAACAAATCACATGGTACACAACAACTCTCTCAAACCTATCGTCTAATGCACACCAACAGGCCCCAACACATCATCTAGTACACACCAATACACCCGAACACATCATCTGGTACACACCAACACTCCTGAACACATAATCTAGTACACACCAACACTCTTGAACATGTCACCTAGTACACACCAACAGGCCCAAACAACATGTAGTACACAATAACACTCTCAGCACATCATTCAGTACACACAAACGGTCCCAACAAATCATATGGTACACAACAACACTCCTGAACACATCATCTAGTACATGCCAACATTCCCAAACACATAATCTAGTACACACCAACACTCGTGGACACATCATCCGTTGAACATCAACACACCCAAACACATCGTCCAATACACACCAACACTCACAACACATCACCTATTACAGGTCAACACTCCCAGGCACATCATCTAGTACACACCAACACTCCAAAACACATAATCTAGTACACATCAACACTCCCGAACACATCATGTAGTACACACCAACAGGCCCAAACGCATCATCTAGTACACACCAACACTCAGGAACACAGCATCTGTTACACAACAACACTCTCAACACATCATCCAGTACACACAAACAATCCCAACAAATCACATGGTACACAACAATTCTCCTAAACACATCATCTAGTACACACAAACATTCCCAAACACATCATCTAGTGCACACCAACACTCCCGAACATATCATCTAGTACACACCAACAATCCCGAGTACATAATCTAGTACACACCAACACTCCTGAACACATCATCTAGTATACACCAACACTCCCGAACACGTCATCTAGTACGCACAAACACTCTGGAACACATCATCTAGTACACACCAACACTCCAAAACACAATGTCAGCACAAACCAACACTTCCAAACACATCATCCAGCAAACACCAACGCTACGAACATGTTTTTGAGTACACACCAAATCGCCCAATCACATTATCTAATACACACTAACACTCCCAACTCATCATCTAGTACACAAAAATGCACCCAAACATATCAAGTACACAGCAGCACTCACAACACATTATCTAGTACAACCCAACACTCCCAGCTCATCGTCTAGTAAACACCAATGCTCCCAGCACATCATTTAGTACACAGCAACACTCATGGCATATCATCCAGTACGCACCAACGCTCCCAAGCACACCATCTAGTTCACACCAATGCTCCTGAACATATCATTCAATGTACATCAACACACCCAACATATCATCTAGTATACACCAACACTCCCAACACATCATCTAGTACACAGCAAAACTCATGAGCACAGCATCTGGTGCACACCAATGCTCCGAAATACATGGTCCAGGAACACGCCAATACTCCTACACACATCATCAACTATGCAGCAACACATCATCTAGTACATGCCAATACTCACAACACATCATCTAATGCACACCAACACTCCAAAACACATTATCAACACAAATCAACACTCCCAAACACATCATCTAGTACACACTGAAACTCCGAAATACATCGCCTATTACACACCAAGCCTCCCAGCACACCACCAAGTACACACCAACTGTCCCAACACATCATGTAGTACATATCAATGCTCCCAAACACATCACCTAGTAGAGACCAACAGTCCAAAAGACATCAAACAGTACACAGCAACACTCCCAAACACAACTTTCAGTACACAAACATTCACAAACACATCAACGCTCCCAGCACGTCATCCAGTACACAGCAACACTTAAAAACACATGATCTTGTAAACACTGAAACTCCCAACGCACCATCTAGTGCACACGAACGCTCCTGAACACATCATTAAGTACAAACCAACACTCCTAAACACATCATCTAGTACACACAACGCTTCGAAACACATCATCTAGTACACACAACACTCCCAAACACATCATCTAGTAGATACCAACACTCCCAAACACATCATCTAGTACACACAACACTCCCAAACACATCATCTAATAGATACCAACACTTCCAAACACATCATCTAGTACACACAACACTCCCAAACACATCATCTAATAGATACCAACACTCCCAAACACATCATCTAGTACACACAACACTCTCAAATAATAGTAGGAGACTTCAACTATCCTAATATCAACTGGGATTCAAACAATATAAGGGGCACTGATGGAGAAAGATTCATGCAGTGTGTCCAGGAAAACTTTTTCAACCAATTACTGATGAACCCAATGAAAGGAGATGGAATTCTAGACCTAGTCTTGGGGAACGAAGAAGGGCAAGTGGGTGAAGTGACAGTTGGTGACCATATTGGGGACAGTGATCACAGTTTAGTTAGATTTAGCACTACCATGGAAAAGTACAGAGATAAGGCAGGAGTAAAAGTCTTGAACTGGGGGAAGGCAAATTTTGCCGAAATGATAAGGGATTGGCTGAGGTGGACTGGACAACACTGGAGGATAAAACAGTGGAAAACCAGTGGGAAGCACTAAAAAGCAAGATCCTAATTTTACAAAGTAAATATGTCCCCAACAAAAATAAGAGTGGTACTGCCAAATCTAGACCCCCTTGGTTGTCTAGAGGAATACAGGGGAAGATCAAAAAGAAAAAGAAAGTGTACGATAGGCACAAAGAACTAAGCACTGCAGATAGCCTAGACAAATATAGGAAGCGCAGGGAGGAAGTAAAAAAGTGAATAAGGAAATCAAAGAGGGCATGAAAAAAGATTAGCAAGTAAACTTAAAGCTAACCCAAAGATGTTTTACCAATACATTAATGCCAAAAGGTTAGTTAAGAAAAAAGTGGGACCTATCAGAGATGAAGATGAAAACTTGTGTGTAGATGCAGAGGCTTTGGGAAGGGTTTTGAATGAATATTTTGTCTCCGTGATAACAAAGGAAAGGGAGGATGTAGATATAGTAGTCCAGGAGGAACACTGCGAGATATTGGATGGGTTAGTCATAAAGAGAGAGGAAGTACACGAAGGGTTGAAATCCTTGAAAGTGGATAAGTCACCAGGGCCAGAAGGATTGTTTCCGAGGCTGCTGAAGGAAGTCAGGGAGGAGATAGCAGATGCTCGGAGAATGATTTTCCAATCATCTTCACTCGATACAAGGGAGGTACCAGAGGACTGGAGAAATGCAAACGTAGTTCCATTGTTTAAAAAGGAATCAAAGGAAATGCCAAACAATTATAGGCCAGTTAGTCTTACATCGGTGGTGAGCAAATTAGTAGAATCAATCCTGAGAGATAGGATTAACTGTCATGTGGAAAGGCATGGACTAGTCAGGGATGGTCAGCATGGATTTGTTAAAGGAAGGTCTTGCCTCACAAATTTGATTGAATTCTTTGAGGAAGTGGCAAGAAGGGTTGATGAAGGTAGTGCAGTGGATGTTGTGTACATGGACTTTAGCAAGGCATTTGACAATGTCCCACATGGCAGATTGGTCAGGAAAGTAAAAGCTCATGGGATTCAGGGAAATGTGGCAAACTGGATAAAAGGTTGGCTTTGTAACAGGAAACAAAGGGTAATAGTCGATGGATGCCCTTGCGAATGGAAATCTGTCTCAAGTGGTGTTCCACAGGGCTCGGTGTTGGGACCCTTGCTGTTTGTGTTATATATTAACAATTTGGACTTGAACGTGGGGGGCACGATTGGGAAATTTGCAGTTGACACGAAGATTGGCCAAGTAGTGGATAGTGTAGAGGATAGCCATAATCTCCAAAACAATATAGATGGGTTGGTGGAGTGGGCGGTAAAGTGGCTGATGGATTTTAACAGAGAAGTGTGAGGTCATACATTTAGGGAGGTCAAACAGTTGCAGGGATTACACAATAAATGGGAATATACTAACAGGGGTAGATGAAGTGAGAGATCTTGGCATCCAAGTACACAGGTCCCTGAAGGCAGCAGTTCAAGTAGACAAGGTTGTAAAGAAGGCATATGGAATGCTCTCCTTCATGGCAGAGGTATAGAATATAAAAGTAAGGATATAATTTTGGAATTGTGTAAAACACTGGTGAGGCCACAACTGGAGTATTGTGTACAGTTCTGGTCACCACATTACAGGAAGGACGTAATAGCTCTGGAGAGAGTGCAGAGGAGGTTTACAAGAATGTTGCCAGGGTTAGAAAAGTGTAGCTACGAGGAGAGATTGGATAGGTTGGGGTTATTTTCCTTAGAACAAAGGCGGCTGAGAGGTGACTTGATTGATGTGTACAAAATTATGAGGGGAATAGATAGAGTGGACAGGAAAAAATTGTTTCCCTTGGTGGAGAATTCTAGAATCAGGGGACATAAATTCAAGATAAGTGGAAGAAGGTGTAGGGGGATATGAGGAAGAACCTTTTTACGCAGAGGGTAGAGGGTGTCTGGAATTCGCTGCCCAAGTTGGTGGTAGAGGCAGAAACTCTAAACTCTTTTAATAAGTACCTGGATCTGCACCTTAAGTGCTGTAAGCTGTAGGGCTATGGGCCGGGTGCAGGAAGGTGGGATTAGAAAGGGCACCTGGGTGTCCTCAGGCTGGCATGGACAAGATGGGCTGAATGGCCTCCTTCTGTGCTGTAATCTTTCTATAGTTCTATGGTTCTCTGGTAAACATAACACTCCCAAACACCTCATCTAGTAGATACCAACATTCCCAAACACACCATCTAATAGACACAACACTCCCAAACACATCATAAGGTACACACCAACACTCCTAAACATGTCACCTGGTACACACAACACTCCCAACCACATCATCTCGTACACACCAACACTCCGAATGCATCATCTAGACTACACCAGCACTCCAAAACACATCACCTAGCACATACCAACACTCTCAACAGATCATCCAGAACATGCCAACACTCCCAAAAACATCATTTGGTACACACCAACACTCCTGAATACATCATAAGATACACACCCACACTCTCACACATCATCAGGTACACACCAACATTTCCACACATCACCTAGTACACGCCAACACTCTGAACACATCATCTAGTATACATCAACACTCCCAAACACATCACCTAGTATATACCAAAACTCTAAAACACATCATCTAGTATACACCAACACATCATGTAGTAGAGACCAATACCCTGAAACATGTCATCTGGTACACACCAAAACACCCTGATATATCATCCAGTACACATCAACACTTCTGAACACATCGTCTAGTACACACCAACATTCCTGAACACATCATCTAGTATATACCAACACTCCTGAACACATCGTCTAGTACACACCAACACTCCTAACACATCTTTTGGTACATACCAGCACTCTCAAACACATCATTTAGTATACACCAGCACTCCCAAACACATCATTAATACACACCAATACTCTCTAACACATCATCTAGTACACACCAACATTCTCAACACATCATCCTGTAACCACTACCACTCAAACACGTCATCCACTACACATAAACACTCCCAAGCACATCATCTAGTACACACTATCATTCCAGACACATCATCCAGTACACACCAACACTCCCAACATGTCATCTAGTGCGTAGGACCTCTCTAACCACATCATCCGATGAACCCCAACAAGCCCTAATGCATCATCCAATGCACACCAATACTCCCAAACACATCATCTAGTACACACCAACATTCACAACACATCATCTAGTACACAGCAACACGCCCAACGTGTCATCAACTAGAAACCAACACTACCCCAGACATCATCTAGTAAACACCGACACTTGCAAAACATCATCTAGTACACACTAACACTCCGGTCACATCATCTAGTACAGACCAACACTCCCAAAAACATCATCTAGTGCACACCAACACTCTCAACATGTCATCCGGTGAACACCAACACTCACAAACACTTCATCCAAAACACACCATTACTCCCACACACATCATCTAATACACACCAACACTCCTAACACATCACCCAGTACATGCCAACACACCCAACACATCATCTAGTACACACCTACAACCTCGTGCACATCATCTAGTACACACTATCACTCCCGACACATCGTATAGTACACACCATCACTCTCACCACATCATCCGGTGAACACCAACAAGCCCTAACACTTCATCAATACACACCAACACTCTCAACACATCATCCTGTAACCACCACTACTCAAACACGTCGTCCACTACACATAATCAATCACAAGCACATCATCTAGTACACACTATCATTCCAGACACATCATCCAGTACACACCAACACTCCCAACATGTCATCTAGTGCGTAGGACCACTCTCACCACATCATCCAATGAACCCCAACAAGCCCTGCACATCATCCAATGCACACCAATGCTCCCAAACACATCATCTTTCACACACTAACACTCCTGACACGTCATCTAGTACACACCTACACCCTTGTGCACATCATCTAGTACACACCTACACCCTTGTGCACATTATCTAGTACACACTATCAATCCTGACACATCGTATAGTACACACCTTCACTCCCAACACATCATCCAGTAGACACCAACACTCCCAACACCTCATCTAGTACATAGAAACACTCTGACCACATCATCCGGTGAACACCAACAAGCCCTAACACATCATCCAATGCACACCAACACTCCCAAACACATCATCCAAAATACACTAACACTCCCAAACATATTATCTAACATATGCCAACACTCACAACATATCATCTTGTACACACCATCACCCCCAACACATTATCCAGTACACAGCAATGCTCTCAACGCATCTGGTGGAAACCAACGCTCCACCACACATCATCTAGTACACACCGTACACTCCCAAAGCATCATCTGGTACACACTAACTCTCCTGACACATCATCTAGTGCACACCTGCACCCTCGAGCATATCATCTAGTACAGACCAACACTCCCAAACACATAATTTAATGCACACCAACACTCTCAACACATCATTTAGTGCACACCAACACTTTCAACATATCATCTAGTGCACACCAATAGTCCCAACACATCATCCAGTGCACGCCAACACTTCCAAACACATCATCTAGTGCAGACCAACACTCCCAACACATCATCTAGTACACACCAACACTCCCAAACACATCATTCAAAACACACCAGCACTCCCAACACATCATCTAGTACACAATAACACTTCTGACACACTATCTACTACACACCCACACCCTCGAGCACATCATCTATTACAAACCAGCACCCCAAAAAACATCATCCAATATGCACCAACAATCCCAAATACATAACTTCGTGCACACCAACACTCCCAACACATCATTTATTATACACCAACACTCCCAACACATCAGTTAATGCACACCAACATTCCCAACATATCAGTTAGTACACACCAACACTCCCAACACATCATCTAGTACACACCAACACTCCCAACACATCATTTAGTACACACCAACACTCCCAACACATCATTTAGTACACACCAACACTCCCAACACATCATCTAGTAAACACCAACACTCCCAACACATCAATTAGTACACACCAACACTCCCAACACATCATTTAGTACACACCAACACTCCCAACACATCATTTAGTACACACCAACACTCCCAACACATCATTTAGTACACACCAACACTCCCAACACATCATCTAGTGTACACCAACACTCCCAACACACCTTCTAGTACACACCAACACTCCCAACACACCAATCTAGTACACACCAACACTCCCAACACATCATGTAGTAGACACCAACACCCCCACAGCACATCATGTAGTAGACACCAGCACTCTCAATACATCATCTAGTAGACACCAACACTCCCAACACATCTTCCAGTACACACCAACACACCCAACACGTCATCTAGTACACATCAACACATTGAACACATCATCTAGTACATAGGAACACTCTCAACACATCATCCAATGCACAGCAACACTCCCAACCACATAATCCAAAATGCACCAATACTCCCAAACACATCATCTAGTAAACACCAACACTCCCAAACATATCATCTAGTACACACTATCACTTCCAACACATCATCTCGTACACACCATCACTCCCAACACATCATCAATACAAGGCAACTGTCCCGACACATCTTCGAGTACACACCAACACTCCCAACACACCATCTAGTAGACACCAACACTCCTAACAAATCATCTAGAACACACCAATGCTCCCAAACGGAAGAGTGTCCTGCAGTCAGCATTGCATTGAAGCAGTCTGGGAAGAGTGTCCTGCAGTTAGCATCACAGTGAAGCAGCCTGGGAAGAGTATCCTGCAGTCAGTTCTTGTTGAAAATAACAAGAGTGACATCACAAGACAGCGCGAGAGAGTGACGGAGAGATCAGAACCAGCACGAGTGTGGGGAAGCTTCAAAAGTGATAGCTGAATGGTGAGTGGTGGGTAAGTGCTTTCTCTAGTTTTTTTTCTCCAGTTTAAAATAGATTAAGCTAAGGAAAGGTAAGGGTTCTAGTTTTTATTTAAAGTACATAAATAATTTAACTTTTTTTATTATATTTAACTTAAAGTAAGGTTTTTTTTTCAAATAGAGGCATGGCAGGGCAGCTCAGTCCTGTGTTATGTGCCGCCTGCAGCATGTGGGAAGTCCTAGATGCTCCTTGCGCTCTGACTGACCACGTGTGCAGGAAATGCCATCAGCTGCAGCTAGTTGAGCTCGAAATCCTGGAGCTTGAGCGGCAGCTGGAGGCACTGAGGGGCATCCACGAGGCTGAGGGGTCCATGGATAGCACGGTTTTAGACCTGGTCACCCCACAGCTTACGGAAGTGCAGACAGAGAGGGAATGGGTGACCATCAGTCAGAAGAAAGGTGTCAGGCAGGTAGTCAGGAAATCCCCAGGGTGCATCTTGCTCGAGAACCATTTTACTGTGTTGGAAAATGGTGAGAATGACGGTTCCTCTGGGGAGTGCAGCCACGTGCACGGCACTGAGAGTGGCTCAGCTGCACGGGGTGGGGGGGAGGAAAAAGAGGGGAAGAGCATTAGTGGTAGGAGACTCGATAGTCAGGGGAACAGGCAGGCGTTTCTGCAGCAGTAGGTGTGACTCCAGGATGGTATGGTGCCTCTCTGGTGCCAGGGTCAAGGATGTTACTGAACAGCTGCAGGGCATTCTAAAGGGGGAGGGCAAACAGACAGAGATCGTGGTACATATTGCTACCAATGACATAGGTAGAAAGGGGGATGAGGTCTTGCAAGCAGAATTTAGGGAGCTAGGAAACAGATTAAAAAACAGGACCTCCAAGTTAGTAATCTCTGGATTATTTCCGGTGCCACGCGCTCATGAGTGTAGAAATAGGAGGTTAGTCCAGATGAATGTGTGGCTGGGGAGATGGTGCAGGAGGGAGGGCTTTAGATTTTTGGGACATTAGGACTGTTTCTGGGGACGGTGGGATTTGTACAAGGTGGCTGGGTTGCACCTGAACCAGAATGGGACCAACATCCTTGTGGGTAATTTTGCTAGTGCTGTTGGGGAGGGTTTAAACTAACTTGGCAGTGGGGTGGGATCCTGAGAGGAGGTTCAGCAGGGGGAGATGCACAGCCAAAATTAGAAGAGAGAGCAAGTGAGTCTGGAAGGCATAGAACTTATAGGCCGGTTAAGGCACAGGGGAGTTTGGCAAGGTTGGATGGTATTTATTTTAATGCAAGGAGTCTGACGAATAAGGCAGATGAGTCGAGGGCACAGATAACACATAGAAGTATGATGTCATTGCTGTCACAGAGACATGGTTGAGAGAAGGGCAGGATTGGAAACTCAATATTCCAGGGTATAGGGTCTTGAGGCGAGACAGGGAAGGAGGCAAAAGAGGGGGTACCGCAATATTGATCAAGGAATCAATTACAGCAGTAAGGAGGGATGACATCTTAGAAGGCTCCTCAAATTAAGCCATATGGGTAGAACTTAAAAACAAAAAAGGAGCAATCACATTGCTGGGAGTGTACTATCGGCCCCCAAACAGTCAGAGAGAAATAGAAGAGCACATATGTAGGCAAATTTCAGAGAAGTGTAAAAATGATAGGGTAGTAATAGTGGGGGATTTCAACTTCTCCAACATTAACTGGGTTAGTGTGATAGGTTTAGAGGGAGCGGAATTCTTGAAATGCATCCAGCAGAGCTTTTTAAACTAGTACATAGGAGTTCCTGGACTTTTAGGGAATGAAGCCAGGCAAGTGGTGGAGGTATCATTGGAGAGAATTTTGCAGATAGTGATCATAACTCCATTAGATTCAAGGTTGTTATGGATGACCCAGAAATCAGAGTTCTAAATTGGAGGAAGGCCGATTTTAATATGATCAGATGTGATTTGACCAGAGTGGACTGGGAGCAGCTACTTTTAGGTAAATATGCGTCAGAGCAGTGGGACTCATTCGAGAAGGAGTTAGGGAGAGTCCAGGGACAACATATTCCAGTAAGGACAAAGGGTGGGACCAACAAATCCAGGGAACCCTGGATGTTGAGGGATATACAGGATTTGATAAAGAGAAGAAGGGAGGCTTATGGCAGATACTGAGGGCTCAAAACAGTGGAGGCCCTAGAGGAGTATAGAATGTGTAGGGGGGAACTTAAAAAGGAAATTAGGAAAGCAAAAATGAAGCATGAAAAAACATTGGCAGGTAAAATAAAGGAAAAGCCAAAGTTATTTTACAAGTACATTAAGAGTAAGAGGTTAACTAGGGAAAGAGTAGGACCCATTAAGGACCATAGTGGTAATTTGTGTGTGGAACCGGAGGAGGGTTCTAAATGAATACTTTGTTTTGGTGTTCACAAGTGAGAGAGATGATGTGGGTATAGAAATCAGGCAGATGGACTGTGATAAAATTAAAGAAATTAGCATGGAAAGGGAGGAGGTTCTAAGTGGTCTGGCAGGCTTAAAAATAGATAAATCTCCAGGCCCGGGTGAAATGTATCTCAGGCTATTGAGTGAGGCAGGGAGGAGATAGCAGGAGCGCTGGCAATAATTTTCAATACCTCTCTGGCCACAGGAGAGGTGCCAGAGGACTGGAGGACAGCCAATGTGGTACCGTTATTCAAGAAGGGATAAACCAGGGAACTACAGGCCAGTCAGTCTAATCTCATTGGTGGGGAAACTATTGGAAGCAATTCTGAGGGACAGAATTAACTTACACCTGGAGAGGCAGGGATTAATCAAGGAAGTCAGCATGGTTTTGTTAATGGGAGGTCATGTCTGACCAATTTGATTGAATTTTTCGAAGAGGTGACCAGGTGTGTAGATGAGGGCGATGCATTTGATGTAGTCTACTTGGACTTCAGCAAGGCTTTTGATAAGGTCCCGCATGGGAGACTGAAAATGAATGTAAGAGCCCATGGGATCCAAAGCAATTTGGCAAATTGGATCCAGAATTGGCTGAGTGGCAGGAAACAGAGGGTGATGGTTGAGGGGTGCTTTTGTGACTGGATGACTGTGTCCAGTGGGGTTCCACAGGGATTGGTGTTGGGTCCTTGCTGTTTGTGGTATATATAAATGATTTTGGCTTGAATGTAGGAGGATTGATCAGTAAGGTTGTGGATGACACGAAAATTGGTGGGGTGGTAAATAGTGAGGAGGATAGCCTTAAATTACAGGAGGACATGGATGGGCTGGTCAGATGGGCTGATCAGGGGCAAATGGAATTTAATCCGGATAAGTGTGAGGTGATGCACTTGGGCAGGACAAACAACGCACGGGAATACACAATGAATTGTTGGACCCTGGGAAGTACCGAGGATCAGAGGGACCTTGGTGTGCATGTCCACTGGTCCCTTAAGGTAGCGGGAGAGGTAGTTAATCTGGTTAAGAAGGCATATGGGATCCTTGCCTTTATTGGCCAAGGCACAGAATATAAGAGCAGGGAAGTTATGCTGGAACTGTATAAAACGCTGGTTAGGCCACAGCTCGAGTATTGTGTGCAGTTCTGGAATCCGCATTATAGGAAGGATGTGATTGCACTAGAGAGAGTGCAGAGGAGATTTACCAGGATGTTGCCTGGGCTGGAGAGTTTTAGTTATGAGGAGAGATTGGGTAGACTGGGGTTACTTTCCCTGGAGCAGAGGAGATTGAGGGGGTTATGATTGAGATGTATAAAATTATGAGGGGCATAGATAGGGTAGAAAGGAAGGAACTTTTTCCCTTGCTGGAGGGACCTATAGCCAGGGGGCATAGATCTAAGGTAAAGGGCAGGAGGTTTAGAGGGGATGTGAGGAAGAATTTTTTCACCCAGTGGATGGTGGGGATCTGGAACTCACTGCCTGAAAGGGTGATAGAGACAGAAACCCTCATAACATTTAAGAAGTATTTGGATGTGCACTTGCGATGCCATGGCATACAAGGTTATGGGCCTAATGCTGGAAAATGGGATTAGAATAGTTAGGTACCTGTTTGACCGGCGCAGGCTTGATGGGCTGAAGGGCCTTTTTCTGTGCTATAGATCTCAATGCCTATGTATACGCCAACATTCCGTACAAATCATCAAGTACAGACCAACACTCCCAAACACATCATCTACTACACACCAACACTCATGAGCACATCACCTCGTACACCTCAACACTCCCAAACACATCATCTTGCACACATTAATGCTTCCAAACACATCATTTAGTACACACCCACACTCTCAACACATTATCTAGTACACACCCTCCCAAACACATCATCTTGCACACATTAACGCTTCCAAACACATCATTTAGTACACACCCACATCTAATACACACCAACACTCCCAAACACATCATCAGGTACGCATCAACACTCCTAAACACATCATCTAGTATGCACTATCATAACCAACATATCATCTAGTACATACTAACACTCCTGACACATCATCTAGCAAAGATCAACATTCCCATCACATCATCTAGTACAGACCAACACTTCCAAACACATCATCCAGCACACAAGAACACCCTCAACACATTATCTGGAGAACACCAACACCCCCAAACACATCAACCAATATGCACCAACAATCCCAAACACATCAGGTACACATCAGCACTCCCAACATATCACTTAGTACACACCAACACACTGAACACATCATCTAGTACACAGCAACACTCCCAAACACATCATGTAGTACACACCAACACTCGCGAACACAGCATCTAGTTCACAACAACACTCCCAACATATCATCAGGCACACACCAACACCCTGAAACACATCATTTAGTACACACCAAAACTCCAAAATACATCATCATGTGCACACCAACATGTCCGATACACCTTCTGGAACACACCAACTCTATCAAACACATCATCTAGTACACACCAACACTCACGAACACAGCGTCTAGTACACAACAACACTCCCAACATATCATCAGGCACACACCAAAACCCTGAAACACATCATCTAGTACACACCAAAACTCCAAAATACATCATCTAGTACACACCAGTACTCCCAACACATCTGCTAGTACACACCAACACTCCCAAATACATCATGTACACAACAACACTCCCGACACATCATCTAATACACACCAACATGCCCGACACATCTTCTAGAACACACCAACACTCCCAAACACATCATCTAGTACACACCAACACACCCGAACACATTATGTAGTGCACACCAATACTCCTGAACACAGTGTCTAGTACACACCAACACTCCCAAACACATCATCTGGTACACACCAACACGACCGACACATCATCTAATACGCACCAACACACCCAAACACATCATCTAGTGCAGACCAACACTCCCAAACACATCATCTGGTACACACCAACATGACCGACACATCATCTAGTGCACACCAACACACCCGAACACATCTGCTAATATACACCAACACTCCCAAACACATCATCTAGTGCACACCAACACTCACGAACACAGCATCTTGTTCACACCAACACTCACGAACACATCATCATGTACACGGCAACCCTCCCACTACATCACCTAGTACACACCAACACTCCGAACACATCCTCTAATAAACACCACCACTCCCAAACACATAATCTAGTACATACCAACACTCCCAAACACATAATCCAGTACACACCAACACTCATGAATACAGCAGCTAGTACACACCAACACTCCTGAACAGATCATCTTGGAAAAACCTATGCTCAACACACCATCAGGTACACAGCATCATTCCCTCACAGAATCTGATGACGTGTTTGGGAGTGTTGGTGTGTACTAGATTACGTGTTTGGGAGTGGTGGTGTTTATTAGAGGATGTGTTCGGAGTGTTGGTGTGTACTAGGTGATGTAGTGGGAGGGTTGCCATGTACATGCTGATGTGTTTAGGAGTGTTGGTGTGCACTAGATGATGTGTTTGGGAGTATTGGTGTGTACACACCAATACCCCCAACACATCATCTGGTATACAATAACACTCCCCAAAACATCAGCTAATACACAACATTTCCAAATACGTCCTCTAGTACCCACCAACACCCCAGATCAGATCATCTAGTACACACATACACTCCCAAACACATCATCTTGTACAGATCAACACTCCTGAACACAGCATCCAGTACTCACCAACACTCCCAAAACTATCTTCTGGTACACACCAACACTCCCAAACACATAATCTAGTGCACAGCAACACTCCCGAACGTTTCATCTAGTACACACCTAAACTGCCAAACACATCATGTAGTACACACCAACACTTCCGAACACAGCATCTAGTACACAATAACACTCCCAACATATCATCTGACACACACCAACACGCTGAAACACATCACTACACAACACATCATTTCGTACACATCAGCACACTCAGCACGTCATCTAGTGCACACCAACGCTCTCAACACATCATCCGGTGAACGCCAACACTCCCAAACACATCATCCAGTACGCACCAACAGGCCCAAACACATCATCTAGTACACACCAACACTCCCAAACACAGCATCTAGTAAACAACAGCACTCTCAACACATCATCCAGTACACACAAACAGTCCCAACAAATCACATGGTACACAACAACTCTCTTAAACACATCATCTAGTACACACAAACACTCCAGAACACATCATCTCAGACACACCAACACTCACGGACACATCATCCGTTGAACATCAACACTCCCAAACACATCATCAAATACACACCAACACTCACAACACATCATCTATTACAGGTCAACATTCCCAGGCACATCATCTAGTACACACCAACACTCCCAAACACATCATCTAGTACACACCAACACTCCCAAACACAGCATCTGGTACACACTAATAATCCTGAACACGTAGTACACACCAACACTCCCAAACGCATCATCTAGTACACGCCAACACTCCCAAACACATCATCTGGTACAAACCAACACTATTGAAAACATCGTCTAGTACACACCAACACTCCTGAACACATCATCTAGTACACAGCAACACTCCCAAACACATCATCTAGTACACAGCAACAATCTAGAACACATAATCCAGTACACACCAACACTCCAATACATCAACACTCCCGAACACATCATCTAGTACACACCAACACTCCCAAACACATTATCTGGTACACACCAACACTCCCAAACACATCATCTAGTACACACCAACACTCCCAAACACATCATCTAGTACATACCAACAATCCCGAACACATCATTTAGTACACAGCAACAATCTAGAACACACAATCCAGTACACACCAACACTCCTAAATACATCAACACTCCCGAACACATCATCTAGTACACACCAACACCCCCAAACACATCATCTGGTACACACCAACACCCCCAAACACATCATCTAGTACACACCAACACCCCCAAACACATCATCTGGTACACACCAACACCCCCAAACACATCATCTGGTACACACCAACACCCCCAAACACATCATCTGGTACACACCAACACCCCCAAACAAATCATCTGGTACACACCAACACATCATTAACTACTTCATTCTTTAGTTTAGTTTTTGTTTGATTTTGATTTTCTACAAGGTTCATTTGGTGAGCAAAGGATTCACCACTAAAGTATGATCCTATTATTCGAAGTTCACCCTTTTTGATAGGTGGAGTGAATATAGAGACACAGAGTAACAGCGGATCTTTGTTGCCCGTTTTCACAATTAAAGATCCCAATTGGCTGATAGACTCTCCCCCCACCCCCCACGTTTAGTTTTAGGTTAATGGTCACATTCCCAGCCTCTGTGGTTATGCAAATGGTCGAGCCACCTTCAACCCCACTGACAAAGTATATTGGTGACCTGCTGGCCATATCCATTTATCTGATGGTGTTCCAACAAAGAATTAGAAATGGGAGCCCAGTTGGTGAATTATACTGCCAGCCATGACTCCATTGGCAGCCTCTGAGTTAGAAGATTTTGTTTTTATGTCCTATTCCAGGGACTGGCACACATAATCTAGGCTGACCCTCTGGTGCAGTACTGAATAGTGCTGCATTGTCAGGGATATTATCTTTCAGGTGAGATGCTCAACTGAGCTCCCATTTACCCTCTCAGGTGGATGTAGATGCTTTCATAGTGCTATTTCAAAGAATTGGTGTGCTGGCCAATATTTATTCTGAAAAGACATTCTCTGCCCATTGATTTCATTGCTGTTCCTACAATCTTGCTATCTGTATATTGTTTACTATGATTCCTACTTTAGAACAGGGATTACACATCAAGATGCTTTGCATTGTCTTGAGGTTGTGAAAGGCTCTTTATAAACGCAACACTTTCTTCTTTTTGAGATGGAGCTGTTAATCTTCACTGTGAGCATGAGTGATCGAGCTTGCTTACCTTGGATTTGTACCACTCCTCAGCCTCCTGCATGTTCTTACTGGCGACAGACTCATACTGAATGCGAATATCCTTGAGGGCAGCAGTGAGGTCTGGCTTGGACATGTCCACCTCAACGTGGACCTGCTGCATCTGCAACTGATCTTGCAGTTCCCGGATCTCCTAGAGGAGCAAGATCAGGAAACAGGTGAAAGCATCAGTCAAACAGCTCCATGCAGGGACCCTGCCTCTTGAGGGTGCTCTGTGCTCAGGGATATCCCCTCTGCTCCCCACAACACCCCCCCCAACCCCCATGAGGGTATTCTGTGGCCAGTGACACTGCCTCCCACCCCTTCCCCAACCCCAACCATGCCACTTCTCCCCCCATCCCAAGGGTAGCATTAGAAATAGGAAGGGACCAAGCATACACCAGAGGTAACAATGCAGGAGCAGGAAGAGAAGTCATTGCAAGTGGTTCTGTGGCTATGAATAGATAGATAAGAATGGAACCAGTTCCACCCAGCTGGACAACAGGCATTGGAAAGGATGATGTGATCAACTGTGTCCTCTAGGCCATCTTTTGTTTCTTTACTTGTTCCATTACCATTAGCCCTTTTGTCAGTTAATCTCTCCTGCCTTACACCCTATCCCAGACCTTCCTCTTCTGTTCTTCCTCCCACCTTACTTCTCAGCTGTTACATCTCTAAGTGCTCTCAGTTCTGATGAAGGGTCTGCAAAACCTGAAATATTAACTCTGTTTCTCTCCGCGTATGCTGCCAGATCTGCTGAGTTCTTCCAACATTTTCTGTTTTTATTTCAGATTTCCAGCATCTGCAGTATTTTGCTCCTGTAACAGTCATTGAGGCTGTTGGTCTTCCTACTCACATGGCTGAACCCTGGCTTTGTGGCTTCACAATTTAAAGTTTTCATTAGATGTAAGGAATCCCCCAACTAGTTCTTTATTCTTTAGGCAGATCTGCCAGCGGACCTGTTGGTGTGAGGAAGAAGGAGCCGGATCACTGTAGCCAGAATCCAATTGGATCCCAGGCACTCCCTACCCATTCCCAACCACAGTGGGCGGACAGTCCTTACCTCATCATGGACTTTCTTCAAGAAGTCAATCTCATCCTGCAGGGATTCAATTTTCCGCTCAAGGTCGATCCGAATCAAAGCAGCCTCATCGACATCCTTGGGAGGGGAGGGCAGGGTTAGATACAGCATTAGGCAATCTTTCAGAGTGTGTCAGAGCACCAGCGGGGAGCTGCCTCCTAATGGGCTTCCTAGACCCTACTGGTTTCAAGAACAATGTATTAAAGCGAAGAATCAGAGAGGGGTTTCAGTGCAGAGGGGGCTCGGAGAGGGTTCCATCGAGGGAAAAAGTTTCAGAAGAGAGGGGTTTCAAAGGTGGAGATGGTCTTTTCATATAAGTAATTAATATAGATTGTAAATAGTTGAGGCTCCAGCACTGATCCTCATGACACTCCACTAGTCATAGCCTGCCAACTTGAACAAGTCCCATGGATCCCTACATCTTTGTTTCCTGTTTATTAAACAATCCTCTGTCCATGCCAATATATTAACCTGATGTGTGGCATCTTATCAGAGGATAGACAATGAAAGCCCAAAAATGACTGCTATTGAAAGTTTGTAGATGGGACTGTTCAGTTTCACTCTATAATCTTCATCTGCCTGAAACCTTACAAGGAGTCCACAATCTGAGGGTTCTCTGCCAATATTGAAGTCTGCAGTTTCAGGGCATTTTACTGTTCCCACCATATGCCTACATGGATCCTTTCCGGTACCAGTTATTGGACTGCGCTCAGGAGCAGGGAACCCGCTTGTTTTTTCTCCTCTCCCTCCATCACCTGGGGACCAATCAGAGCAACTGCAGAAATCTTACTGTTGCACTGGCCAGGATTAGATACCAGCACAGGCCTGGGGCCTTCTGGACTGAGTTTGTGTCTGTACCATACTGGGCATGTGTAACTCACAAAGCACAGGCTGGGCAGTGTGGTTACAAGAACATAAGAACAGAAGAAATGGGAGCAAGAATAGACCATACAGCCTCTCGAGCCTGCTCCACCATCCAATATGATCAAGGCTGATCTTCTGTCTCAACTCCACTTTCCCACTCACTCCCCATATCATTTGATTCTCTGAGAGACAAAAATCTGTCTATTGCAGCCTTAAATATATTCAATGATGGAACATCCACAACCCTCTGGGGTAGAGAATTCCAAAGATTCACAAACCTTTAAGTGAAGTAATTTCTCCTCATTGCAATCCTAAATGATTGACCCCTTATCCTGAGACTGTGCCCCCATGTTCTAGATTCCCCAGCCAGGGGGGAAAAAACCTCTCATTGTTTACCCTGTCAATTCCCTTCAGAATCTTATATGTCTCAACAAAATCATCTCTGATTCTTCTAAACTCCAGTTTAAATTCTCAGTTCACTTAGCCTCTCATCATACGCCAACCCTCTCATCCCAGGGACCAATCCAGTGAACCATTGCTGTATAGTCTCCAGTTCAAGTTATCCTCCCTTTAATACTGTGCACTGTACTCCAGGTGTGATCTCACCAATTGTAGCAAAACCTCCAATCCCCCAGAATAAAGACCACCATGCCATTTGCCTTCCTGCATGCTAACTTTGTGTTCCTTGTATGAGCATGCCCAAATTTCTCTGAACATAATTTAGCAGTTTTATTCCTTTAAAAAATATTCTGCTTCTCTATTCTTACAACCAAAGTAAATAACCTCATACCTCCCCACATTACATTCTACCTCGTTTCCTATTCACTTAACCTGTCTATACCTGTTTGTAGCTTCTCTGTGTCCTCCTCACAGCTTACATTCCCCCATATAGCTTTATTTTGTCAGTGAATCTGGATACAATACAGTCCGTCTCGTCATCTAAGTCATTAATATAGATTGTAAATAGTTGAGGCTCCAGCACTGATCCTCATGACACTCCGCTAGTCATAGACTGCCAACTTGAAAAAGTCCCATGTATCTCTACTCTTTGCTTCCTGTTTGTTAACCAATCCTCTGTCCAAGCCAATATATTAACCCCAACTCCACGAGCCCTTATCTTGCATATTAACCTGATGTGTGGCATCTTATCAGCTGCCTTTTGGAAATCCAAGTAGCCTACATGTACTTGTTTCCCTTTATTTATCCTACTAGTTACATTCTCAAAAAGCTTTTAATAATGCACTCAAGAAGTCATAGTATGAACAGACAGAATTAACATGGTTTTATGAAAGGGAAATCATGTTTGGCTAATTTATTTGATTTCCTTAATAATAGATTCCAGCCTTTTTCTGACAACAGAGATCAGGCTAATTGTTAAGTAGCTTCCTATTTTCTCTCTTCCTCCTTTCTTGAATAGTGGTGTTACATTTGCTAACTTTCAATCCACCGGGAACCTTCTAGAATCTAGGGGATTTTGGAAAATCACAACCAGCACATTCTCTATCTCTGCAGCTACTCCTTTTAGAACCCTGGGAAGTAAGCTATCAGGGTCCTGGGATTTCTTGGCTTTTAGTTCCTTAAACTTCTCTAATCCTTTTTCTCAGCTTATATTAATTACTCACTCTTATTAACCCCTGGGTTACCCTTTATTTTTGACATTTAATTTTTGTTTTCTACCATGAAGACAGACAAAATATTTGTCCGACTTCTCTGCCTTTTCCTAATTTGCCTTTATAAATTCTCCTGTCAACCTCCAAGGGACCAATGTTTACTTTAGCTACACTCCTTTTCGTCTACTTGTAAAAGCTCTTACAATCTGTTTTTATCATTCTGGGTAGTTTACTCTCATATTCTACTTTCTTTCCTTTTTATCAACTTTTTGGTCGCCCTTTGCTGGTTTCTAAAATACTTCCAATCCTCGGGCTTATAACCATTCTTCGGAGCACAGGGAGCACCAATTCTGTGCTGAGCTGGAGCAACATTGTTTACACTGGCTGAAGGGTCTAAAATTCTGGCCTTTACCAGGTTGCAGTGCTGGTTAATGCTGGCACCTTTGACGATGCATTGAAAGCAAGTGCTGCACCAAAAACCCCTTGGAGCTTGCGCCCTTTAGCGAGAATAGCACTTTGAGCTTTTTTTCTCTGTTCATTATGGTTTTCTTCATGCCTCTGTTTGAGTTACTGTTAGTTGCCATTGTGCCTAGGGTTTGTAGTTGTGGACCTTCCATCTTTGGTTTGTCGCAATTTGCAACTTAAGTTGGCATCTCAGAGGAGGTGAGGTTACACCTAAGATGGTGTTACTATAGGTACCTTTTCCTGGCCACTCTTTGGAGCGCAGGTATTCCGATTCCTTCTGAGGAGATCTGCCTCCTACCTCCTCTGTTCCATCAGAGCAGCAGTGAAATAGCATTTTCACCTTGGTACTTCTGAGATACTTTCAGTCAACATATTAACCTGATGTGTGGCATCTTATCAAAGGCCTTTTGGAAATCCAAGTAGGTTACAGTCGGCAGTGTGCCCACTGACAATTAAAAGGCCTTGAGGCAATTGAACGACATTTTTTTGCTGCCTGTGGCAGAGGTCAATCCCACACCACAACATTGAAATCTGAAGTCACATGAAGGCCAACAAATCTTCCTAAAGGACAATGGGGTTTTTTTATGTCAATTGTTTCATCATTAGACTTTTAATTCCAGATATTTATTAAATTCAAATTCCACCATCTACCATGGTGGGATTCAAACCCAGGTCCCCAGAGAATTACCCTGGGTCTCTGGATTACCAGTCCAGTCACAATACCACAATGCTACCACCCACCACTGGGGTGTAGGATAGGGAGGAAGATCTGTTGGTGAGGACCACAAACCCTTTATGGAACCTACTGGAACGTTCTTCCATTGAAGAATCTGAAGTCAGTTCTAAGTAGAAAGGTTTTCACTAAAGTGTCCAATGCAGGTAATTCATGGTCCTGCCCATGTGTGTCCAATAACACTATTGTCCTGAACCCTAGGAGAACTAACTCAGATACTAATTCATCTCTCTGCTATCTTAATCAATCCCACATCTAGCATTTGCGCACTGGTGCACGGTTTCACTGTTAGAGATTCAGAGCCCCAGACATTCAGTCTTCTCTGACACAGTTTCATACCTGTCTGAACACTGCCAAGTTGTTCTCAGCCTCTGACCGCAGGTTGATCTCGTCCTGTAATCTGAAAAAAAACAGTGTTGGAGTGGGGGGTAGGGATGTGGTTTTATTAAAGAAGTTGAAGAACAAGACCCTGCAGCTCTGATTCTAACAGTTCATGTTTCCCAATCAGTGCCCTCTATCTCTACACGCCAGTAAAATGTTTCCCAATCAGTGCCCTCTGTCTCTACACGCCAGTAAAGTGTTTCCCAATCAGTGCCCTCTGTCTCTACACGCCAGTAAAATGTTTCCCAATCAGTGCCCTCTGTCTCTACACGCCAGTAAAGTGTTTCCCAATCAGTGCCCTCTGTCTCTACATGCCAGTAAAGTGTTTCCCAATGAGCAGATTTTCTGCTTAGACGCTTTCTGCATGTGACCCAACCATCTGCCTATAATCAGATATTAAAAGTCTTAAACTCCATGTACTTGCCCTCCATTGACCTCCTTTGCCCTCCAGAGGACTCCATTAGGATAATTCGATCACACCAGCGTGCTGACTCTATGTAATCAGACTACATCTTCCCATGTGCTCACTCACTCTGTTCCCAATGATGGACATTGGCACTTTTCCCAGTGCTGTTGCTGAGCTAGCAGGCACATGAATGTAGTGTTTGCTGTCCCCCCCCCTCTTCTTTGAATGAAGGAGCAACGTTTACGATCACCTTAACCTCTGATGGATTATCTGATTCCAATGAGCTCTGTAAATTATTGCTGAGATCCCTTACCTTTTCTTCAGTAGAAATATCTAGACCAGCCAGCTACTTGTTCTCCTCTTTCCCCTGTAGATCATCCTGTTCTTATTATCACCCATTAGTTTCCTCCTTTCCTTCATTTCTGATATCTTATTTCTTCTCTACTTTGATTGCTAAAGTAACATATTCACCAGGCAGTACACATCTTGCCCTTATTCTCCAGTATGACTATATCCCAGTTCTGTTGAAGGGTCATGAGGACTCGAAACGTCAACTCTTTTCTTCTCTGCCAACGCTGCCGGACCTGCTGAGTTTTTCTAGGTAATTCTGCTTTTGTTTTGGATTTCCAGCATCTGCAGTTTTTTGATTTTATGACTATACTTGAGCCTCTCTATAAAATTCCTCTCTTCCTGTCGTGTGCTCTTTTCTTCATCAGACCTAAACAGTTACAAGATTTCCTCCTAACTTCTCATTTGGTTTATTCGGTCCTGTCTCCTTTTGTTGATTCCTGTTCTCATTCATGACATAGCTCTTACCCATTCTCCTAATATGTAACACTAACCCTAACCAGCCTCAGCCAATCCCTATATTTTTCCAGCTGCTCCTCTCTTTCAGGTGTTTGGACTAGTTTTATGATCTATTAATTACCTACTTGAATAAATTATATTTTTGTTTCCTAAAATCACAAACGAATAACCTCCCCTCAATATTCCCATCAATTCCTTCCCCAAAGTTAGCCTTGTTGAATGTGAAAATCTTGGCAGAGGGCAGAAGGGAGACAGTCACAAGCCAACATCACTTTATTGCTTATTTGTTATTTTTTATTTATTCGTTTATGGGATGGGTCCGTCGCTGGCTAGACCAGCGTTTATTGCCCTTTCCCTAATTGCCCTTGAGAACTGACTGGCTTGCTAGGCCATTTCAGAGGGCATTTAAGAGCCAACCATATTGCTGTGCGGTCTGGAGTCACATACAGGCCAGACCAGGTAAGGACGGCAGATTTCCTTCTGTACAGGACATTAGTGGAGTGTTGCTTTGCACAAGTTGGCTGCCATGCTTTTCCTACACAATTGTCCTGGGATTTTAACACTTGGGTGATAAATCTTAAGAATGAGCAGCCCAAGGGATGCAGCTGGCACTCAGTGTGGCACAGGAGAACTGGAGTGATACATGGCTGGGAAAGGCAGTGCTTGCCTGGAGCAGCTGTTCTCCACAAGTTCCTCATGGGACCCAGAGAATTTTGTACTTAGACTTTGGGGTTCTCATTTCAGCCCCGGTGGGTGTTGATGGTTTGATTCGTTGAGCAAGCAATGTTGCGTAATCCAGTCCCTAGCCTCTTATCGTTATAAATCATATATTCCAATACATGAGCACCAATCTTGTTCTGAGGCAGTCAGTTCTCCAATTGCTTTTATTTGAGGGTAGGAATGTGATAGGTTTTATTCCATTGAAAGTGGGAAGGGGAAGGAAGAATAAAAGGGAAGGTCTGGGACAGGGTAGAGGGCAGGAGAGATTAAATGACAAAGCTGTCATGGATCAAAAGGCAGAGGGAGTGGTAATAGTTGTAGTAAAGAGAGAAAGCATTTGTCCGGAGTGAGTGCGAATGGCAGAATGATGAACAGCTCTGTCCGAAAGCAAAAGGATAAAAAACAAGATTCAGATCAGCACCTGGCTAAAAAAAAATCAAAATGGAGGAGACAGTTCATAGTCTGAAGTTGTTGAACTCAATGTTAAGTCTGGATGCAAAATCCTTTGTTGAGCAAAAAGGAAGATATCTCAGGAGTGCTGCTTTGGCAGATAGCATCATCAGAACAGAGGAACTGGGAGAATAGAATGGAGTCGGTAGGCTTGGCATGAATATTAGCAGAAAGTCTATCCCCAGAAATGGGAGACAGAGAAGTTGAGGAAGGAAAGAGCCTGAGATGAACCTTGTGAAAATGAGAGGAGGGTAAAAATTGGAAGAAAATTGATGAAGTTTTCTAGTTCCGGCTGAAAGCTGGAGTTGGCACCAAAACAGACATTGATGTACAAGAGGAAGAGGTGGGGGAGGGGGCATGAATAGGACAGGAACAAAGAATGTTTCACATACCTCACAAAAAGACAGGCATAATGAGGAGCGATGCTGGTACCCAGAGCAATACCTTTTATTTGGAGGAAGATGAAGGATTTGAAAGCTATTAGTGCCGGGTATTAGATCACCTTCTACTGCAGGTACTCGAAGTCAAACACTCCCAGGACAGATACAGCATGGGGTTAGATACAGAGTAAAGCTCCCTCTACACTGTCCCCATCAAACACTCCCAGGGCAGGTACAACACGGGGTTAGATACAGAGTAAAGCTCCCTCTACACTGTCCCCATCAAACACTCCCAGGACAGGTACAGCACGGGGTTAGATACAGAGTAAAGTTCCCTCTACACTCTCCCCATCAAACACTCCCAGGACAGGTACAGCATGGGGTTAGATACAGAGTAAACCTCCCTCTAAACTGTCCCCATCAAACACTCCCAGGGCAGATACAGCATGGGGTTAGATCTACTGTCCTATCATTGTGCCTCAGCAACAACCTTACATAGGCTTCCCCCACTGCATCTGCCTGTGCTGAGGAATATCTGGCAATGAGAATCTGTGTAACATAAACATGTCTGTTTATTATCCCTCATGGGGATTGAGTCATCATTCTGGTCATGAAGGATCCTAACAGCCACTGTCTGCCTAGTGTAGGCTGAAACTCAATATCGGTGCCAGTGCCCAGTTAGTTGTTGTGCTCCTATAGTGGAGAAAGGGGTAAGTAAGCCTCTGTGGCAGGACCATTAGACTAGGGTCCTATAATGATTTAATTCTTAGGTTGGGGATGTGGGGGAAGAAAGGGGATGACAAGATTTGTAGAATTCCAGGAGTGGAGAGGAGCAATTTAGAAACACGTTCATATGGTGATTGAAATAATGTTGTACATTGAGTCATCGAGTTGGTAGTTTGGAAAGGATGTGCTGATCTACAAGTACCAGTATTACACCTCCTCCATCCAGACCCCTCATGTCCAACTTCACTCAGGAGGTTGAGGGAGTGGATCAGGAACTAACCTTTACCTCTGGGTTCTGGATTCAAGTCCAATCCTAACCGGTGGGATTGATGAATTTCCGGCTGTAAGAGTTCTGTGAGAGATGTTGGCAGACACTATCTGGTAACTAGTGGGCTTCACCCTACACAATAAAATTGTCATGGAGGTTGTGTGGGAAATGGGAGAAAAATACCACACCAGAACATGAGGAGGCAACTTTGCTCCTTGAGCCTGTTCCACCATCCAATCAGATAATTTGTACTTCAAATCCATTTATCTGCCTTTGATCCATATCTCCTGATAGCCTTCGATGACGTACATTGGGAGAAGGCTTATGGGAGCACAGACCAGTTGGACCAAATGGCTTGTTCCTGTGCTGTTAACACTATGTAATACCTGTACTTAATATGGATCTATCAATTTCAGTCTTGAAAGCCTCCCCCTGCCAGCATCCATCGGCTTGTGGGGAGAATGTTCCAGATTTCTTCTGCCCTTTGTGAAGGATCAACACTTCCTGATTTGGCTCCTGAATGCCTGACTCTAATGTGAAGCTCATGTCCCCTGGTTTTGGATTCCCCCACCAGAGGGAATGGTTCCTCAGTATCTCCCCTATCAAAGCCTTTGTTTGTTACATGCATCTCAATTAGATCAACCCATTACCTTCTAAACCCAAGAGATTGCATAGCATTTTTAAGCAAATTGTTCTTATAATTTAACACTTTAGGCATCAGTAAATCTGGGCTGTACCCCTTTCAAGGCTAATATTTTGCTGCAGGATTGCTGGCCCCTTGTTGGATAAAGAAACACTGTTGCCTTGGTAACTTGCATGTTTTCTAGTCCCTGACTGTAAATGTTCTGCCTGTCCCTAGTTTACAGTGTGTTGGCCAGTTTGTTCAAACACATTGAGATGTCTTCCAGTAGAAATTTTTTTCTGAAGCATATTCTGTAATAATAGATGCCACAGGGAACACAGTCTTCAATGTGTGGCTACATTAAGTGATGGGGTATGAGATTTTTGCCCATATTGTTATTTTTCCAGCGGGGGAGGTGTCTATCCAAGCCACTTCAGGCAGAGGTCAGACACTTTCCTTCGTTAGATAGGAAGGTTATGGTAGCATCCTTGGCTGCCCCCTGGGGGCTGGGCTGAATGCAGCAATCGGCAAAGCTTAGGGGGTGGTGATCGAGAGACCCAAGGAACCTGGCAGGGAGAAAATGGCTTAAAAAATGATAAACAGAATCTCATGTTTCAAAAACTCCAACTGCGAAAATGGAAGTGAAGAATTAAAGATGAGTTGAGTGCCATGTTGGGTAGCCTGATGGTAACTGCTTAGTCTGCTCAGAGATGCTGCGCCAGTTGTCTTTGCATTCTTTGTCAGACTACAATGCCCCTTTGGTCTAACTGCATCTTGCCATATGGGTGTTGACTAACCCGAGGATATCCACTGCCGCTTTGAAATCTGGGCACAGGCCTCAGCCCAGGAAGCTGCACTTCTCCCCTCCTGGCCTGAGAGAGATTGTCATTTGGGGATGATTGGAGGAAGTGTTCAGACAGGTGTTGGGGTGGGGTTCGAGTACCTGGCTCAGGTGAATGGAGTGAGGAACAGCAATTGCCGTGAGCTGTTCTCTAAGTTCTTTTTTGCACCCAGGAATCTGAGCGATGAAACTCTCTCTGTTTTGAGCACCAAGTGTGAAAACCAAGCTGCCCGAGATCAGGTACAGCACAGCCAGAAGTAAAGGAAAGCCCCCTCTATATGGCCCCAGCAAAATGCTTCAGATCTAACACGAGAGGAGTAGCCCCTACTGCACCAGCATAAAATTTTATACACACTCAGTCAGAATGAGATTGACAATTGATGCCAAATTAGGGATTGTATTAACCTGTAGTCACAGATACACTAGGAGCTGGATTGACACTGACTGATACATTCATATTGAATCTGCAGCAGACCCCAGAGATGGAAGTGAGAACCCACACCATTAGCTGAGCTGTTTTAAAATGCCTTCCATAGCTTTTATTCACTCAGTTCCAACCTTGAACTAGTTTGTGTAGCCAAAGGGGAGAGGAACACAAAGTCTGCAGATACTAGAATCCTGTTCTCCAGGTGCTTTAGTTCAATTCAGAGGATGACATTGATGGCAAAACATGTTCAAAGCACCAAATTGCCAACATGGCCATCTGGAGAATGACTGTGGTTGTTCCACATTCCTCCCCAGCTCCAAGTCATAGAGCAGGGAGGGGACTGACTGAGAGTCCAAGTAACTCTTCAGATGGACGACAGAGACTCAGTGAATTGATACCAGGACACTAGTGATGTGCCATCGAGCTGCCAGGTGGGAATGGTGGAGGGCAGTGGTCAGCAGCTAACCAACCACCCACCTCCTCCACAACAGTGTGCAACTTTGAAAAGGCCTACAAGAGGGGAGGATACGGATGGTGTCCCTTTTACCCTTGGGTGGGCATTGGGTGTAGCGACTTTACAAAATAATTCAGCACAAATTATGAGGGGTTTTGCCGCAGTGGCCAGTGGAGGGGGGTTAGCAGTCAGAGGACACAGAATTATGATAATTGGTAACAGAACCAGAGGTGAGGTTTGTCCCCCAGTGAGTTGTTGTGATCTGGAATGCGCTGCCTGAAAGGGCAGTGGAAGCAGCTGACTCAAAAGTAACTTTTAAATGGGGAATTGGATAAATACTTAGGAATTGGGTGGGATTGGCAGAGAAGCTGTGACAGAGCAGTGAGGGGGACGACTTGGTTAGCTATTTCAAAGAGATGCACAGGTACAATGGACCAAGTAGCTTCTTTCTTTACTGTCTAATTCTATGATTTGAACAATGGGGCAGATGTTCATTGTCACCTATTGAGGGTTAGTCTGTTGGGGTGAAGTGAATGACAATTACAGACCCTGTCCGATTCTCATCCCATTGGCGAGCTCTAGAACAGGCGTGTGGGGCAGGAAAGTGTTGGGAGACAGAAATCCAGCCCAGTATAATCTGGGAATGCCGTACCTCTGTTTAAGGTTGTTCCGATCCTCCAGCAGATTGTCCTTCTCAATCTCCTGGCGGGCCTTGGCGCTGTTCAGCTGGTCCATCTGGTGCCGAAGCTCCCTGATCTCATCCAGGTACATATCCCCCAGCCGACTGGGCTCTTTCCCCTTGATCTGGTTGAGCTCAGTGGTCAGGACCTTGTTCTGGTTTTCCAGAAAGCGAACCTTCTCGATGTAACTGGCAAAACGGTCATTTAGTTCCATCATCTCAAACTTCTCGTTGGTCCGAGTCTCCTTGAATTCAGCATTGAGGGCGTCTGACAGGGAGAAATCGAGCTTCTCCTGGAACATTCCGGAACTTTTTGCTGGATAGTTGATATGCTTTAATCGAATCATGGAACTTCTGGAGGCACTTGGCAAAACAGACCTGTTTAAGGAGATGCAATTAGCAGGAGCAAGGATTTGATTCACTTTTCCCCGATCTATCCCAATGTAAGCACTTTCATTCCCATTCAATTTTCTGGATGAATTCCAGAGCTCTATCATGCTGCCAATAACTTTGCCCAAGTGGGTTCTCTGCTTGCAGTGAGATTTGTCAGGCAATTGACAACAGAAGGCATCACAGAAAACCCCAACCCTGCCCTTAAGTGAAGTCCACCCTTTCCAATGGGATAATAGATACAGGGAACAAGGCTTCTGTCTAATTTTAACCTTTGTCTTATTTTTCAGAAAAATTGGAGAAGGAGAACAGTTGAATGATGGTCTCAGCTGAGGTGAGCAACCACTGGACACACCAGGGGATAAGCTTAATGCCGTCTGCACTCTATCACTGCACTGCCTTGTGGGATAGAGACTCTCTGTATTACAGTCAGCTTCCCAATGGGATAGAGACTCTCTGTATTACAGTCAGCTTCCTAATGGGATAGAGACTCTCTGTATTACAGTCATCTTCCCAATGGGATAGAGACTCTGTATTACAGTCAGCTTCCCAATGGGATAGAGACTCTCTGTATTACAGTCAGCATCCCAATGGGAAAGAGACTCTCTATATTTCAGTCAGCATCCCAATGGGATAGAGACTCTCTGTATTTCAGTCAGCATCCCAATGGGATAGAGACTCTCTGTATTTCAGTCAGCATCCCAATGGGATAGAGACTCTCTGTATTTCAGTCAGCATCCCAATGGGATAGAGACTCTCTGTATTTCAGTCAGCATCCCAATGGGATAGAGACTCTCTGTATTTCAGTCAGCATCCCAATGGGATAGAGACTCTCTGTATTTCAGTCAGCTTCCCAATGGGATAGAGACTCTCTGTATTTCAGTCAGCTTCCCAATGGGATAGAGACTCTCTGTATTACAGTCAGCATCCTAATGGGATAGAGACTCTCTGTATTTCAGTCAGCTTCCCAATGGGATATAGACTCTCTGTATTACAGTCAGCTTCCTAATAGAGATTCTCAGTATTACAGTCAGCTTCCCAATGGGATATAGACTCTCTGTATTACAGTCAGCTTCCTAATAGAGATTCTCAGTATTACAGTCAGCTTCCCAATGGGATATAGACTCTCTGTATGACAGTTGGTATCCCAGTGGGACATAGACTCATGGCATTTTCAGTCTATAGCGATGATTTAGATGTGGAGACTGAGGATAAATAACTTAAGGTTGCTGATGATACAAAGTTAGGTTGGAAAGTAATCTGTGATGGGGACACAAAGAGGCTGCAAAGGGATTTGGCAGGTTTACTGAGTGGGCAAGAAGGTGACATAATATAAAGGGTGGAATTATCCAGTTTGATAAGAAGAATGGAAAAGTGGATTATTTCAGAGGCGAGATATTTGTTAATGTTGGTATCCAGAAGGATTTGAATATCCTTGAGCACAAATCACAGAAAGTGAACATGCAGACACAGCAAGCAGCTAAGAAGGCAAATGTAATGCTAGCCTTTGATCTAAGGGGGTCAAGGGTGTGGAGACATTATAGGGCTTTGGTGAGACTATAGCTGGACTTAGTCGTAGTGTTTTGGTTTCTTCAAGCAAGGAAGGATATCCTAGGCTCAGAGATGGTCCAACAAAGGCTCACTGGATTACTCTTGGGATGGGAGGGTATTCCTACAAGAGATTGTGTAGAAAGGGCTCACATTCTCTTGAGATTTGAAGAATGAGAAGTGATCTCATTGAAAAGTATACAATTCTGAGAGGGCTGGATAGAGTAGATGCCGAGAGGATGCTCCCCCATGGTTGGAAAGTCCAGGACTAGGGATCATAGGCTCACCATAAGGGGTAGGCCATTTATGACTGAGATGAGGAGAAATTTCTTCACTCAGAGGGTTGTGGATCTTTGGAATTCTCTACCCTGGGGGCTGTGGGTGCTCAGTTGTTGATTGATTCAAGATTGAGATCAATATATTTTTAGGTACCAAAGAAATCAAGAGATACGGGAATAGGTGGGAAAGTGAGGATGGTAAAGAATTATAGCCATGATCATATTGAATGACGAAGTAGGATCCATGGGTTGTAAAGGCAATACTTGCTCCTATTTCTTATATTACAGCAAATACTCCCACTGGGATATCTGCTCACCGGATTCCAACTAACCGGGAACAGTAGCATAGTCACAAACAAAAACAGAAAATGCTGGAAAAACTCAGCAGGTTGAACAGCATCTGTGGAAAGAGAAACAGAGTCAACATTTCGAATCCATTATGACTCTCTTTATTTCTCCACAGATGCTCTTAGATCTGCTGAGTTTTTCCAGCATTTTCTGTTTTGTGTTTCAGATTTCCAGCATCCGCAGTATTTTGCTTTTTGCTTATTACAGTAGCAAAGCGTTTATATTACTGCATTAGTAATCCAGAAACCGGGACTAGAAATCCTGAGACATGACTTCAAATCCCACAGTGGCATTTGGGGACATTAAATTCAGTTCGGTAAATCTGTAATAAAAATTGTCAGTATCCATAATCATGATTATGCAACTACCTGATTATCATGAAAACCCTTCAGGAAAGGAAATTTGCCACCCTGACCGGGCCTGGCCTTTATCTGACTCCAGAACCATAGCAGTGTGATTGATTCTTAACTGCCCTTGGAAATGGTCTAGCAAGATATTCAGTTGTATCTAACTTCTATAAAAGAAAGTCTAAGATGAATAAACCTGATGTTGGCCTAGGCTCTGGGAATGAAAAACCAGACCAGCTGACCCTGCAAAGGTCTCCTTACTAGCATCTTGGGGCTTGTGCCAAATTGGGAGAGTAGCCCCATAGACTGGTCAAGTAACAGCCGGACATAGTCATACTCACCAAATCACACCTTATAGCCAATGTCCCAATCTCCTCCATCACCATCCCTGGGTATTTCCTGTCCCAGGACAGACCCACCAGAGGTGGCAGAAGAGTGACATACAGTCAGGAAGGGGTAACTGTGACAATCCTCAACATTGACTCTGGAGCCCATGAGTTCTTACAGCATCAGGTTAAACTTGGACAAGGAAACCTTCTGCTGATTATTATTTATCGCCCTGCCTCAGCTCAGGAATTTCTCAGCCTCCGTGTTGAACACCACCTTGGAGTAGTATTGAGGGTGGCAGAATGTACTCTGGGTGGGGGCCTTCAATGCTCATCACCATGAGTGGCTCGGTAGCGCCACTACTGACCATGCTGTCTGAGTCCTGAAGGAAATGCCGTAGATCATTATAAGTCGACCCGGTGTATAAGACAACCCCATTCTCCAGCCCCAAAATTGTGTTTTTACATATACTCAGCATATAAATCAACTGCCCCTTTTCAGCAAGACATGCTATACTTACATTAGTAGTCAGCCTCAGCGTTTTGCCCCATACTTATAACAGGGCGCAAGGGATTGAGTAGGCGATATGGGCTATGTTGCAAAGAGTTTAAGATCATCCAAACAGAGCAGACCCCGCACAATAAATGAGATTCCCATTAATCAGAAACTGAATTGGACCAGTCTGAAAGGCTGGGAATCCTGCGGCAAGTAACTCACCTCCTGACACCCCAAAGCCTGTCCACCATCTATAAGGCACAAGTCAGGAGTGTGATGGAATACTCTCCACTTGCCTGGATGAGTGCAGCTCCCACAACACTCAAGAGGATCAACACCATCCAGGACAAAGCAGTCTGCTTGATTGGTAGCCCAACAAACAAGTTAAACATTCACTCATACCACCACCAGTGTGCAGTAGCAGCAGTGTGTAGTTTCTACAAGATGCATTGCCAAGGTTCCTTCGACAACACATTCCAAACACACAACCTCTACCACCAACAAGGACAGGGGCAGTAAACGCATGGCAACACCACCAAATCATGCAGCATCCCCAAACCCACCCACCTAACATCAGCTGACTGCAGCTTTTATATTCCTATCTTCCATCGTTTAGTGTGCAAGTAGTGAGATTTCTGATTTATAAATAAGCTCATAAAATCTTCAAGTTACTTTTCTCATCTCACGCATTTTTCTTCCTCCACAGCCACGGAAACTAATAAGGACTGAAATATTTTCAACATGATTGATACAGACAGCAGCCAATCAGGATGGGCTTAATAACTCAAACACCTTCCAGGCGCTTTTAATCACTAGAAGCAAAAATGTTTGACATCAAAAACATTGTTCTTGCTCCACAATCTAACTGCCAGCAAAGAAACTACAGCCACACCAATCACAGGTACCTTCATCTTTTTGTTTCTTCATGGAGTTTGGGTGCCACTGGCAAGGCCAGCATTTATGGTCCATTCCTCTGCAATGTAGGCAGCATTAGTTGATTAAGTGAATTTAAATGACCCAGCTGTTATGGTGGAGTTTGAACTCATGTCTCAGCATTACTAGTTCAATAGTATAACTTCGTGCTGTTGTGTGGATAGGATCCAGGGAAAGATAGATTAGCCTTGGACGATCACAATAAAGGCTTACAGGACTGATCCCTGCAGGGATGAGAGGCTGTTCTTTGGGTGATTGAGTAGACTGGGACAATATTTCCTGAAATTTAGAAGAATGAGAGGTGACCTCATTGAATCATATAAAATTCTAAAGGGGCTTGACAGGGTAGATGTTGAGAAAACATTTAAACTGTCTGGAGAATCTGGAACATGGGTTCACGGCCTCAGAATAGGTGGTCGGCCATTTAGGACTGAGATGGGGAGAAATTTCTTCACTCATAGAGTTGGGGATCTTTGGAATTCTCTACCGCAAAGCATTGTGGATGCTTGGTTGATGAACATATTAGAGACAGAGATTGATCAATTTTTGAATGCTAAGGGAATGAAGGAATATAGGGGTTGTGGGGGAATGTGGAATTGAGGAAGTTCAGCCATGATTGTATTGAACAGGTTCGAATGGCTGAATGGCCTACTCCTGCTCCCGGTTTTTGTAGAATCATAGAATGATTATAGCACAGGAGGCCATTCAACATGTCATGTCCACGCAGCTCAACCAGTCCCCCTCCTTGTAGACCTGCACGTGTTTTCTTTTCAGTGCTTATTCAATTTCATTCTGAAAGCCATGACTGAACCTGCCTTCACCACACTCTCAGGCAGTGCATTCCAGGTCCTAACCACTTGCTGTGTTAAAAGGTTTTCCCTTAGGTCATGCTTGGTTCTTTTGCCATTTATTTAAATTGCTGCCCTTTGATTCTTATTTCTTATACCACATGTACTGAAATAGCCTGTGTTCATTAAGTGGCCAAACAGGCTGAGTATCAACCTGTACATCCTTCCAACACACACCAAAGGCAGGTGGCAAGAGTGGGAGAGATCCTGATCAGCTGTGTGATGGAAAGAAATTGGACCCTCTACTGTCACTATCCTTAGCTCCAGACTACAACATGCATGTAAAAGTGTACGTTGCCACAGCAACCGGATTCCTCAAGTGATCTGTAACACACCATCACCGATGAAATAGCTATTGCTGAAATACAAGCCTAGAGAGTGAGGATTGGCAGCATTACTGTTCATGGAAAGCATCATGTCCTCACTTATCATTATGGCCACTGATGAGAGATTGTGAACTGGAACCCTGGCTGATTATGATCCTCCCTGACTCCAAGGTGCTGAGGTCAAAGTCCTTGCCCTCTAGTACCACTTGGCGATGATCAGCTAACTCCACAGACCAGGAATCAAACTTGGAACCTTTCAACTTGCAGGGTTTATTGTCCGTTTTAAGCGGAGTTAGTGAGACACAATGTCAGAAGTTTGGGGAAACTAAACTTGAAGCATCCACCTGCTTTGTTGATAACTGTCCTGCACTCCTTTGTCTCCTCTTGTTTCTTTCACAAATAATATGTAATGTATCATGGAACTTTTCAGACTCTCTCAACTACTAAAGATATGATTTATTCCATCCTTTCTAATTTAGTTCCTAACTGAAAGAAATATTAATCAGTGAGGCTCGGAGCGGGTGTTTAATCCAGGGAGCTGCATGCTGTCTGCACAACAGCTTTCTGGCCAATCAGCCCCAATCACACCCAGATGCCAAATTCTTCAATAAATATGAAAGTGCTGAGGGGAGGAATATAAAGAAAGAAATATTAATATGTACCTTGCACAATTTCAGGGCTTAACAGTCAATGGAGTAGTTTTGAAGTGTAGTCACTGTTATAATGGATGAACATGGCAGACAAATTTCACACAACAAATTCCCACAAACAGCAATGTGATAATGACGAGATAACCTGTTTTTGTGATGTTGATTAAGGGATAAATATTGGCCAGGACACTGGGGGGAAAAAAAACCCCTGCACTTCTTTGAAATGATGCCAAGGGATCATTTACATCCACTTGATTTGGTCCTGATTTACGTTTTCCAATCTTATTCTGCTCATTTTGAGGCTGAGGATTGGCAGCAGTTCCCAAAGGGTTAATCCAGATTCTGGGAGGAGAAAGGAATCACCCAGGATCACTGCGCAGTGACCCCTCTGGCAAAGCACCTCCTCCACTCCATCCACCTTTCTCTCTACATCTCTCCCCAGTACCCCTGTACTCTCCGCACACCTGCTCCATTCTCTCTTCCGCTGTCTTCTCTCCTGATCACTCTGTCCCCTTCTCTCATCTTTCTTACCTTCATCTCTCCACCTCTGCCCTTTCTCTCTTCCCCTTTAACTCATCTCATCTCTTCTCTTCTCTCGGCCTCTCTCTCTTGTTCCCCACCCTTTTCTCTGTCCATCTCCCTTTTCTTCTGTCACCTATCCCTCTGTCTGTCTGTCCGCGGTCCCTCTCTCTTTCTCTCTCCATCTGTCTTCTTTCCTCCATATTCCCTTTCATCCACCCCTCTCTTTCTTCCATCTCACCCCCATCTCTCCCTTTTTTCAGCCCTCTGTTGTCCATTCAGTGAGCGTTAAATGTTACTACTTTTCACAATAATATTTCCAGGGCATTCTGTTTCTTAGTGATTAAATAGTTTGTTCTTTTTTTTTGCAATTATACACATTGAGTGCTGAAGGATTTCACTACAGGACAACTCTTATGTCGGAACAGCAATACTTTCGGAGTTCACTAGGGGGTGCCATTTCCTTCAAATTCTCTCCCACCAGTTGGAGCAGATAGGCTGAGGGATGGGGTTGGGGTGGGCAGGTTATGTTGATGGGTGGGGGAGGGGTGTGGGTGTGTCTGCTGCTTGATGTACAATTCAAAAGAGTGGCTTAAAGGTCGAGTTTTTAAAAATGCATCCTTCCAACAGTGAAATACTGCGATCCTCTCTCTCTCCCCTTAACTGACAAGCCTCTCTCCCCTCCCTACTGACACTCTGCTCTCTAGCCCCCGTACTTAGACCCCTCTCTCTCCCCTCCTGCACTGACTCCTCTCTCTCTCTCTCTCTCTCCCCTCCTGCACTGACTCCTCTCTCTCTCTCTCTCTCTCCCCTCCTTCACTGACTCCTCTCTCTCTCTCTCTCTCTCCCCTCCTGCACTGACTCCTCTCTCTCTCTCTCTCTCCCCTCCTGCACTGACTCCTCTCTCTCTCTCTCTCTCTCCTCCTGCACTGACTCCTCTCTCTCTCTCTCTCTCCCCTCCTGCACTGACTCCTCTCTCTCTCTCTCTCTCTCCCCTCCTGCACTGACTCCTCTCTCTCTCTCTCTCTCTCCCCTCCTGCACTGACTCCTCTCTCTCTCTCTCTCCCCCCTCCTGCACTGACTCCTCTCTCTCTCTCTCTCTCCCCTCCTGCACTGACTCCTCTCTCTCTCTCTCTCCCCTCCTGCACTGACTCCTCTCTCTCTCTCTCTCCCCTCCTGCACTGACTCCTCTCTCTCTCTCTCTCTCCCCTCCTGCACTGACTCCTCTCTCTCTCTCTCTCTCTCCTCCTGCACTGACTCCTCTCTCTCTCTCTCTCTCCCCTCCTGCACTGACTCCTCTCTCTCTCTCTCTCTCTCCCCTCCTGCACTGACTCCTCTCTCTCTCTCTCTCTCCCCTCCTGCACTGACTCCTCTCTCTCTCTCTCTCTCCCCTCCTGCACTGACTCCTCTCTCTCTCTCTCTCTCCCCTCCTGCACTGACTCCTCTCTCTCTCTCTCTCCCCTCCTGCACTGACTCCTCTCTCTCTCTCTCTCTCCCCTCCTGCACTGACTCCTCTCTCTCTCTCTCTCTCCCCTCCTGCACTGACTCCTCTCTCTCTCTCTCTCTCCCCTCCTGCACTGACTCCTCTCTCTCTCTCTCTCTCCCCTCCTGCACTGACTCCTCTCTCTCTCTCTCTCTCCCCTCCTGCACTGACTCCTCTCTCTCTCTCTCTCTCCCCTCCTGCACTGACTCCTCTCTCTCTCTCTCTCCCCTCCTGCACTGACTCCTCTCTCTCTCTCTCTCTCCCCTCCTGCACTGACTCCTCTCTCTCTCTCTCTCTCCCCTCCTGCACTGACTCCTCTCTCTCTCTCTCTCTCCCCTCCTGCACTGACTCCTCTCTCTCTCTCTCTCTCTCCCCTCCTGCACTGACTCCTCTCTCTCTCTCTCTCTCCCCTCCTGCACTGACTCCTCTCTCTCTCTCTCTCTCCCCTCCTGCACTGACTCCTCTCTCTCTCTCTCTCTCCCCTCCTGCACTGACTCCTCTCTCTCTCTCTCTCTCCCCTCCTGCACTGACTCCTCTCTCTCTCTCTCTCTCCCCTCCTGCACTGACTCCTCTCTCTCTCTCTCTCTCCCCTCCTGCACTGACTCCTCTCTCTCTCTCTCTCTCCCCTCCTGCACTGACTCCTCTCTCTCTCTCTCTCTCCCCTCCTGCACTGACTCCTCTCTCTCTCTCTCTCTCCCCTCCTGCACTGACTCCTCTCTCTCTCTCTCTCTCCCCTCCTGCACTGACTCCTCTCTCTCTCTCTCTCCCCTCCTGCACTGACTCCTCTCTCTCTCTCTCTCTCCTCCTGCACTGACTCCTCTCTCTCTCTCTCTCTCTCCCCTCCTGCACTGACTCCTCTCTCTCTCCCCTCCCCACTGATACCCACCCTCTCTCTTATTTCTCTCTTTCTCCACCCCACCTCCCCTTCTTTCTCACCCAAGTATCCTCTTCTCTCCCACCCATGTTAACAACTCCTTTCTCTACCCCCAGCCCTGTGACACCCCTCTCCCCCTCTCCCCTCCAGTAGTGAAATTCCTCACTCTTTGATGAAGTTGAGATTGCTGGTTGCCTGTCTTGTGGGAACAGTTGGATTAATAAAAACACTGTTAAAATGAAAAAAAAAACAACTTAGCAACAGTTAAACAGCAGTCTAAACAGAACCCAAACAGCACACACACTTGGAAAAGAATGTCGGTGGATACAAATAGGTCCACAGACTGTACCAGAGCCTGCTGGTTCTGTTGAAGGGTCATGAGGACTCGAAACGTCAACTTTGCTCTTCTCTGCCAATGCTGCCAGACCTGCTGGGTTTTTCCAGGTATTTCTGTTTCTGTTTTTGTACCAGAGCCTGGACCAATTCTGGACCAGTCCAGGTCCAGTGCACAGAACCAAAAACATGGATAAAGCAGTTCTAACATTGTACATTGAAAGCCCGAACCAGGTCTATTCAGGCAGTGCAAAATCATAGCTTACAATATTGCTAAACTAGTTCAGGTATTGCACAGTCAGAGCCTTCAGCAGCTCTGAACCAATTCACCTCCTGTGAGGTGACAGGTGACTGGTAGGAAGTTACTTGAAACACCAGATGTCTCTGCTTCTGTTTCTGAAGGTGTAGCTCTCATCTACAGTCAGACTGTTACAGCACAGGTTCCAGCAGTTTGCCGCCTGTCTGTCCCATTGTATGGGTTTTTGCTGAGATTATATGCAAAGTTGCAGGATTGTTGCGTTATTTGGTACCTCTTTATGAAGCTGTATCTGCTGGCAGGGGCTGTGCTGAGACTCCCGAAACGCTTCCTGTAAGACGAGGTCTGCACTGACTCGAAGCTCAAGCTCATCTTTGCCCACCTTGTGTCTGTGTGTGTTGCTGCAAGTTAGAGATCCAGGATTGAACTCTCTCCCTGCTTCCAGCCTGTTTATATACACAGTCATCCCCCTGGATAGGGGCCAGGTGTCAGAAAATGCCACAGGGTCCTAGTGCACCCCCTCCAAATACTCATTCTTTGTTAGGTCTGGTAATCAGCTCTTTTGAGTACAAACCCATTTCCATCTGTTTCAGATGAAGTTACATTGTTTCATAGTTTGCCATTGTGAGAGTTGAACTCTTGATCTTGGGGTTACAAACCCAGTACCATAACCACTTGGCTATTTAGGCCAAGCCGGTCTGGTAATCAGTGTCCACCAACAGACCACTCTTATTAACTAACTTTATTAAAATGCTCATATTCAGAATGTCCAGCGGTCCCACAACTACTATGAAAAATAAATTAGGATTAAACTGATTGAATATTGCCTTTTGACTGGGTGGGTCACCATAGGACAGGTTTTTAACTTGACAGCAGGTATAAAACTGATGAGGCAGGGCCACTGTTACAGAAACCACCGGATAGAGAAGGTGGATGTGAGTGTCTTCTCGAATACAACTGAGTGGCTTGCTAGGCTATTTCAGAGGGAAGTTACGAGGCAGCCACATTGCTGTGGGTCTGGAGTCACATGTAGGCCAGACCAGGTAAGGACAGCAGATTTCCTTCCCTAAAGGGCATTAGTGAACCTGATGGGCTTTAACAATAATCCAGTAGTTACAGGGTCACTATTACTGAGACTAGCTTTTTATTCCAGATTTTATTTTATAAAATGAATGTAAATTTCTCCAGCTGCAGTTGTGGGAATTGAACTTGTGTCTTGGAGTTATTAGGCCAAGTCTCTGGCCTAACCATTATCCTACAGTACAAAGCCCGTCCAATATAGAAACTGCCTGATAGAGGAACCATGCATTAGGGACAAAAACTGATTTAGAAACCCCCTGTCAATGTCACTACCTAGTATAGAAACTACCTTACATGGAAACCCACCAGAAGACTTGTGAAGATGGGGCTTTTTCATGAGACCTCAAAAAGCTTTTAAATTGTGTTAATTGAGGTTTGGCTACAACTGAGGCTGTGATAATCATATTAATGATATAACAATGGACTGTGTATTACAGGGTATAAGTATCAGGCTGTAACAATATACCAGTGAATGCATGATGTTAATGAAAGTCTAATGTAACCTTGTACATGATGAGAACAAAGGTCAGTCTGGGCTTGGACATGACATCTTTTCCCTTTCATGGAAAACATGTAAAGTCAATGGCAAAACTTCAGCTTAGATTCTGAAAACCGAAACAAGCAAAGAAAAGGAAGCAAAATGGAGGACAGAGTTAATGGATGGAAACTTGTTGAACTCAATGTTGCGCCTGGAAGGCTGTAAAGTGCCTAATCGGAAGATGAGGTGCTGTTCCTGAAGCTGACATCGAGCTTCACTGGAACAGTGCAGCAGGCCGAGGACAGAGAAGTCAGTGTGAGGACAAGGTGGAGAATTAAAATGACAGGCTACCAGGAGCTCAGGGTCATGCTTGTGGACAGAATGGAGTCCGCGAAGCAGTTACCCAATCTGCGTTTGGTCTCCACAGTGTAGAGGAGACCACACTGTAGACAACAAATACAGGAGACTAGACTGAAAGACGTATATGTAAACTGCTACTTCACCTGGAAGGGGTGTTTGTGGCCCTGATGTGAGGAGAAAGGAGGTAAAAGGGCAGGTGTTACATCTCCTGTGGTTACATTGAAAGGTTTCATTTTCTTTGCCTGTTTTGGCTTTTTTTCTTTCAGTCGGCCGCACACCTGCTCCTGGCACACCTTTTGTGTTTTGTTTCTGTTTGTGCCCCATCTCTGTTTCCTTTGGCCTTGAAAGACTAACTCTTCTGTCATTCATTCTCTCCTGACCTTCACCCTCATCGCAAACCTTCCTTTTTTTCCTGTCCCACCCACCCCCTCGCTCAAAACTCATTTCATCATGAACTTTTCTCAGTTTTCTGATAAAAGATCGCAGGGTGGGATTGTCCCAGATTTGCAGTTTCGGGTGGGGAAAAGGACGTTTTACCTGTTGGCCACAGTGATGTGTTTCTGCATCGAATCGCCCCATTCCTGTCTCATTAATTACACAGCCACAGGAAACTCGCTGTCTCTCTGGCGGCTGGACTCTGGTTTGCCCATTGCGCCATTACCCCACCACTTCCTCATGCCGGGCGCTATATTTAAACTGCAGCCGTGCGCCCGCTTCTCAATGCTTCCAGCCAAGGGCTGCGCCGGTGTAGAAGTGGTCCCAAAAGCTAAGAAGTGTGCAGACCCCCAGATTCAGTGAGGCATTCCTGTGACGCCTTCTGGATGCCGTGGAGGCCCCCCCCGACCCCCCCCACCCCCAAACCCCCTGCCCCACGATGTCCTCTACCCACAGCTCTGGCCGCAGGAGGCCCATTGGTCTCACCACTCCGGCTTGGGAGGGGGTGGCAGAGGTGGTCAGTGCCAATGCTGCACACAAGAGGTTGGCCATCCAGTGCAGAAAGCGGATAAATGATCTCAGGATAATTCAACCATCTCATCGCTCTAAACTCACACACTCACAGGGCCATCACACATTCACTGGCATCTCACTCACTGCCAGCTCAAGGAACATCACCACTCACTCCCTCACACACACCCTCACATCTCCATCTGGCCTCATCTCCTCTGGAGACTGCCTCCTCACCCTCACCATCTTGAGGCCACTTGCACAGATCAACAAGTGCCCCCACACTCACCCTGGGATACCCCCCTTCCCCAGTACAGCCCTCACCCTGCAGCCTCTTCCCTTGTTTGAGGCCACTTCTCCCCCTCCCCTGAGGAAGCCCTAGCCCTGCAGCCATTGAAAGACCACCCCCTGCCTGACGGCTGGTCTGGGAGGGAGAGACCTGCCCGTGAGCCCCTCTAACAGTGATGTGGTGCTGCCTGTGAAGCCTGGCGCTGAGACCACAAGTGCTGCCTGAAGCAAGGTCGGCAAACAGACCTCAAAGTCCCGAGTGAAGAGCAGCTCACCAGGTGCACGTTGCTTATGTACAGTTGTGAAACACGTCGGTGTACATTCACACTGATGTACCCAGATGATCCAACGCCGGGGGCGGGGGGGCGGTGGTGGGGGTCGTGGGTGGTGATTCTGGGAGGGTGGGGTGATTCTGGGGGAAGATGATTTTGGGGGGAGTGATTCTGGGGGGGTTGATTCTGGGGTGGGGGGTGATTATGAAGTGGGGGTGATTATGGGGGGGGTGATTCTTGGGGGGAGGTGATTCTGGGGGTGGGTGGGGTGATTCTGGGGGGGGAAATGATTCTGGGGGGGGGTGGGGTGATTCTTGGGGGGGGTGATTCTGGGGGTGGTGATTCTTGGGGGGGTGATTCTGGGGGGTGGTGATTCTGGGGGGGGGTGATTCTTGGGGGGATGATTCTGGGGGTGGTGATTCTGTGGGGGTGTGATTCTTGGGGGGTTAATTCTGGGGGGTGATTCTGTGGGGGTGTGATTCTTGGGGGGGGTGATTCTTGGGGGGGTGATTCTGGGGGGTGGTGATTCTGGGGTGGGGTGATTCTTGGGGGGGTGATTCTGGGGGTGGTGATTCTGTGGGGGTGTGATTCTTGGGGGGTTGATTCTGGGGGGTGATTCTGTGGGGGTGTGATTCTTGGGGGGGGTGATTCTGGGGGTGGTGATTCTGGTGGGGGATGATTCTGGGGTGGGTGATTCTGGGGGGGTGATTCTGGGGGTGGTGATTCTTGGGGGGATGATTCTGGGGGGGTGATTCTGTGGGGGTGTGATTCTTGGGGGGTTGATTCTGGGGGGTGATTCTGGGGGGGGTGATTCTGGTGGGGGGGTGATTCTGGGGGGGTGATTCTCGGAGTGGGGGGGTGTGTGATTTAGGGTTGGGGGTGATTCCAGCGAGCAGTGCTTATGAAGAGATACTAAAATGATGAAATGAGGTTCCTGAAGTGTGGTGGTGGGAAACACGGCTGCCATTGACGGGTGGAGCAGACAATCGGAATCTGGTTTCACAATGGCGTAGAACCCATTTTTGGCCTCCCCACATATTGCAACCACCCCCCCCCACCCCCGCTGCCCGCCATGATGCCTGACACCAACAGGGCTGGAAAATTCCAGCCGTTAATTCTGTTTCTCTCCTCACAGAGGCTGCCTGACCTGCTGAGATTTTAACCAGTGAAAATTAGTTGGCTATTCATCTGTAGGCCGTTTGCGGGACATTCCTGTTTCAGGCAATGGCCCTTGTGTTTCACCTGGACAACAACAGTGACTGTCTTTGTTATGTTTGGACACTTCTGATCTAACTAGACGAATGATCATCATCCACGGAAAGCGATTAAATAAAGCCCTGAATGTGTTTTGTGCCTTTTCACATTCCCTGTGACATCAGTTAAAGAGGGATTGAAGCATTGGAATATGATCATAGGAATAGGAGTAGGCCATTCAGCCCCTAGAGTTTGTTCTGCCATTCTGTTAGATTGTGGCTGATCTACATCTTAACCTCAATTACCCTCCTTGATTACTTATCCCTTTATACCCCAACCCTACAAAAAGCTACCAAGCATCATTTTGAAATTTTCAGTTGACCCCCCCCTCCATCGCCACACCCCAGCTCAACAACTTTATGGGGCCAGAAGCGATTTCCACCATCCTTTTTCACAGAATCATCGGACTCTCACAGTGCAGAAGGAGGCCATTTGGACCATGGAGCCTCTGAATGAGCAATTCGCTTAGTGCCACTCTGAAGAAATTTATAAAGAAATGCTTCATAACATCACTCCCGAATGGCCTCCCTCTGGTTTTACAAGAACGTGTCCTCACACTGGGTTCCCAACAAGCTACCGGAAATAGTTTCTCTTGATCAACTCCTTTGATCATCTTAAAGGCTTCAGTTGGATTACCCCTTAAGATCCTACCCTCAATGGTATACAAGCACAAGCTATGCAACCTGTCCTGATAAATTAACCCTTTCAGCCCCAGTATCATTCAGGTAAATTCTTGATGCAGACACTCCAAGATGTAAGCGTGGATTTTCATGGAGTTGAGACTCTGTGGAGGGGTGACAATAGTGCCTGGGACCTGATTCCGGGTTTCACGACCCCATTCCCAGGGTTTCTGGTTTTCTGGAGTGCCTCTTAAGGGTGCAGACTGGCTTGGGTTGTGAGCGTCGCTCCCTGCACTCCTGGCCTGCCCGGTTCCATTGTAGAGATAGACATGTTCTTGCCCCATGCAATTTTCATGGAATTGGGCCAGATTTTTAAAGGGTCGTGGTTCATGGCCTCTTAGGGGAGTTGTGAACTATAGTCTGCATGAGGGAACTTTTTAAAAGGAAGTTCTAAAGGCCCCCCTCATGCCCTCATGTCAAGGTATGTCCTCCAACACCATCTTGTAGCCCCTCATGCCCCCATGCCCTTTCACCCACTGTATAGAACCAATGAACCTTATAATGACAGTAAGATGTATTAAAAAAACTTTTCAGTTTTATTGATAACTTTCCACTTTCTGAAAAAAAAGCTCCTTTTTACTAAAGACCAATAAAAGTGTCAATCATCCAGGCACTTTAAAGTATCAATAGATGAAGATGCAAGCACTTGAATCCTCTTTATCTGGCGTAAGTAAACATTGTGCAATTGACAGAGGAGGTCAGAGAGTCAGACTGTCAATCAAGCAATGTTTTCCCTGGGGCTCGGGTATTTTAGTACTATCATGGATTTCTGGGCTCTCAATCAAGTCTCATTTTGCATTCTTTGCTGAGAGCTCAGAAATCCAAAGCAGGACAACATCCTTTGGCCACTACTGGGTCCATTGGATCTACACAGTGTATAGCAGGTGAATGGACATGGAAGGGCTATAGCTTGGCATGGAGGTCATAAGAAGCCATGGGAGTGAGTGGGGGCATATCTTAGCATGGGGTTCATGTGGGGACGTAGAGGAATGGATGGCATGAGGGACCATAGCGGGTGGTTATGATGCATACCTTGACAAGAGGAGCCATAGGTGGTGAGTGTGGGGGCATGAGGTGGCGTGAGGTTCCAAACCTGCGACCTCTACCACCTAGAAGAACAAGTGCAGCAGATGCATGGGAGCACCACAATCTGCAAGTTTCCCTCCAAGCCACACACCATCTTGACTTGGAAATATATTGCCATTCCTTCACTGTTGTTGCTGGGTCAAAATCCTGGAACTCCCTCCCTAACAGCACAGTGGGTTTACCTACACCACATGGACTGCAGCGGTTCAAGAAGGCAGCTCACCTCCACCTTCTCAAGGGGAAATTAAGGATGAGCAATAAATCCTGGCCTAGCCAGCGATTCCCACATCCCATGAATGAATGAAAAAAAGGACTTGGCATTGGGGAGTGTGTGTGGTATGAGGTGGTCTGAGGGGTGAGGGCTAGAGGGACTTACTTTTTTCATTATGCCTGGCCGAAGTTCCACAGCATCGAGGCAGGCCTTTCAAACAGCCTGCCTCTACACATGGCAGCTCCTGTGGCCAATAGGCCCGACTGCAGCCCAAATCCCCCTCCCACCATCCCAACAATGAAAATCCCGTCTTTCCTGGCACTTTCTCATGAGGCGGGTGGACCAAGCCAGGAATTTCACTGACTCCTGCTACCTGCTTTGAGGATGAAAATTAGCCCTTAATATCCAGAATGGAAGTATTGCAGATGGGAGTCTACTTAGGGTCTATACAGCTGTAACCTAACTCCTATCCCTTTTAGACATAAAGATCAACATTCTATTAGCCTTTGAAATTGTTTCTTGTACCTGTCCTCTGGGCTGTATACAAGGAAGGAGCAGGAAATGGGGATTTGAGTAGAAGGTCCAACAGAAAGGTTAGAACTGACAGCAAGTATAATAGGCCCAATGACCCCCACATTGCCCTGTGAACTGTGTAATGTAGAACTTGAATCTGGAGGGCTGGCCATAAAAAATATTGTCACCAGGAGCTGGGAGAACTCCTCGTAGCCAGGCACACTTCATTTACACAATTTACAAAGCCCCAGTGAAAGACATGGACGTTTGCCTCTGAGCCAAATCACATCAATTCCAGCCCCATTAAACAAGAAGAGACTAAAAAGTGAGCTGTCAGTTCCCTCCACAACTTTCTAACTTTAGTTTTTAATTTTTGTTCTTGATGGGTGCCAGCCAGGGAGTGCCTATAAACCCAGATTGTTTATACTGTGGGACAGCCTTGATGTTGCCGCCTCAGGCAAGCTGTCAATGGTTTGGGATGTGTAAAGTTTCTGAGTTCTCAGGGGAATTTGTTGCCTGTTTATTTGGACTGGTTCAAGTTCCCTGAAAGAAAGATGGTACATGTAAGGAATCAGCCACAAGTCCTTTGGCTGTCAGTATGTCTATCATAAGTGGAACCCTTAGACCACTACCACAACTGGGACCTGGGTTTTCCAGGAGTCAGAACGACTCTGGAACGATGGCTGGCAGGACCCGATTCTGGGATTCTCACCCGAATTCCCGTCGCCCACACAATTTTTGCTGGGATAAGGGTGCAGGTAGCGAGCCCACAACCTGCGCTCCTGATCATTGCCAGCGCTTTGTGGGGTGGTAGGCATTTCCTAGCCCCCTGCAACTTTTGTGGAGTTGAACCAGTTCCTTGCTGATCTGACTCCTCAGAGGAGTCATGAACCAGAGTCTGGATTTAGGAACTTTTTGGAAGGCCAGTTCAAAAGGCCTTACTGATGCCCCAGCCATGCCACCCATGGCCACCATTCCAACTCAGTGCCAACTCATGATGCCCCAACACTCATGGCTCCTTATAGCCCTCATGCCAACTTATGTCCCCCACCCATCCCAAGGCCCCTCATACACTTCATGCCAACACATGGTCCTTCCATGCCCCTTCATCCAGTACCCACTATATACAGAATGAATGAGCTCTGTAATAACAATAGCATGTGTGGAATTATGCAGAAAAAAAAATCATAAATCTTTTTTGAAAAATACTACTGCTCTTGCAACCCTATAATAGTGTCAATCAGGCAGATCATTGATAGGGTGGATACGGACAGGATGATTCCTCTTGTGAGCGAGAGTAGAACAATGGGTAAATAATTAAGAATAAGGGGTCTCCCTTCTAAGATGGAGGTGGTGAGAATTTTTTTCTCTCAGAGGATCTTTAGTCCATAGAATTTTCTTCCAAAAATTCTCTTATCCAAGCATACATAATGAGGACAGGTGTACAGGCTCTTTCAGTAGAACTGGATGTCCTCATTATGCATGCTTGTCTGAGAACCCTGATTCATAAAAGGATTACCTTAGCAGGGGTTCTGTTTTGACAACTGGAGAGAAATGTTGACTTTGCTTGATTGACATCTTTAAGTGGTTATGATAAGTTGTTCTTTCTGTGATTTCCTTTGTCAATATCTCAATGTTTATTTGCAGAAGATTGAGATATGAAATGTTTGAATCCCTTTACTGATATTTTAATGGCCTGTCTGATTGATACTTTTATAGGGTTGTAGGAACAGCAATTTTTTTTCAAAAGTAGATTTGTGAATAGGCGTTTTTTTCTGAGCAATTCCATTAATGTTATTGTTACTTCATGGCTCATTGGTTCTGTATATAGTGTATACTGGGTGAATGGATATGGAAGGGCCATGAGTTGGCATGAGTTCACATGGACGGTATGATGGGCCATGGCGTGGGTAGGAGGTATTTTTTAATATATTTCTAGGATGTGAGCACCGCTAACTGGGCCAGCATTTGTTGCTCATTCGTAATTGCTCCTTGAGAAGGTGGTGGTGAGCTGCCTTTTTGAACCGTTGTAGTCCATGTGGTGTAGGTACACCCACAATGCTGTTAGGGAGGCAGTTCCAGGATTTTGACCCAGCAACAGTGAAGGAACAGCGATATAGTTCCTGCTGGTAAGTGACTTGGAGAGGAACTTCTAGATGGTGGTGTTCCCATGTATCTGCTGCCCTTGTCCTTCTACATGGTAGCAATCGTGTGTTTGGAAGGTGCTGTCAAAGGAGCCTTGGTGAGTTCCTGCATGTTGTCATGGGACCTATAAGGGAACATGGGATGGGGGCGCATCATTTGTCATGGAGTTCATGAATGTGGCATGGGGAGAGAGTTCTGGGCAAGGGGGTGTGGGGAGTAAGGGCTAGAGGGCCTAACTGCCTCCCATGCAACCGGGCTGATGTCCCAGAGAAATGAGGCGGGTCTTTTAATCAGCCAGATTCGGCACTCCGCCACCTCTGTGGCCACTTACGCTCTGCTCCTGGGATACGATAGTCTAACTCTGTCTCACACCCACATCCCCCCCACCCCACCCCTCTCCCACTCTGGAATGAAGGTTGTGGCATTCGGGGACCTCTCTACCGAAGCGAGTCTGGAGAGTTGGAGGCTGCCTCCTCAGTGGGAATTGATCCCTGGGTTTTTATAGAGGTGAACTAGAAATCAGGTACGTATTGGATCAAAATTCAAGAGTACAGTTTGGAACTGATGTGAGCTGACTGAGGAGGCCATTCAACCTCTTGAGTTTGTTACACAGGAAGAGGAGGTGGTCATCCAATCTCTCGAGCCTTTCCTGCCATATAGCTGGATCATGGATGACCGGTACCTCTGCTCTGTCTGCCTACCTTGGTCCATATCCTTTGATTCCTTTAGATAATAAAAAAAACAACCTCAGTCTTGGAAGTACCATGCACAGACTTTTGAGAATTCCAGAATTCTGCTACAAAAACAAAATACTGCAAGTGCTGGAAATTTGAAATGAAAACAGAAAATGCTGGAAATACTCTGACAGCATCTGTGGACAGAGAAACAGAGTTAATTTTTCACATTGATGACCTTTCATCTGATGGAAGCCTTGTTCTGCTGAATCTGCACTCCATCCCCTCCAAAGCTAGTGTATCAGTCTGTGCATACAGACACACAGTACTCCACATTGGGTCTCACCAAGGCCCTGTATAACTGAAGCATACATTTTCCCCCTTTGTATTTCAACCCTTTTGAGATAAAGGCTTTGTGGCTCTTTGTCTCTGAGCATTAGCTTTTAGTGAGTTATGCACATGCGACGCTAAATCTCTTTGCTCCTCCACAAGTCCTAGTCTCTCACTTTCCCCTGTCTATCTCCGTAATCTCCTCCATACGCACAACCATCCGAGATATCTAAGATTCTCTAATTCTGGCTTCTTGAAAATCCCTGATTTTAATCATTCCATCACTGGCGGCAATGCCTTCAACTACGTATGCCCTGAGACCTGGAATTCCACCCCTCGACCTCTCCGGCTCTCTGCTTCTCTTTCCTTCTTTAGGATACTCCTTAAAACTTTTGACCAAGCAATTGGTCATTGGCCCTATATCTCCTTAAGTGGCTAGGTATCAAATTGTGTTTGATAACACTCCTGTGAAGCACCTTGGGATATTTCACTACATTAAAGACATGATATAAATGCAAGAAAATATTCCAGTCTGTTTCTCTAAGATCTAAAGTGGATGATCTCACCCTTTTCTACATTGAATTTCATCTGACACAGTTTTGCACACTCACATAATCTGTCACAAGAACATAAGAAGTAGGAGCAGGCGTAGACCATTTGGCCCATCGAGCCTGCTCTGCCATTCAGTATGACCATGGCTGATCTTGGGCTTCAACTTCATTTTTCTCCTCACTTCCCATATCCCTTAATTCCCAAGAGTTTTGGAGAGACCAAAAATCTGTCTATCCCAGCCTTAAATGTATTCAATGATGGAACATCCATAACCCTCTGGGGTAGAGAATTCCAAAGATTCACAGCCCTTTGAGTGAAGAAATTTCTCCTCATCTCAATCCTAAATAATCGCCCCCTTATCCTGAGAGTGTGGGCCATGTTTTAGGCTCCCCAACCGGCAGAAACAATCTCTCAGCATCTATCTTATCAAGCCCCTCAGAATTTTGTAGGTTTCATTGAGATCGCCTCTCATTCTTCCAAACTCCAAAGAATATAAGCCGAATTTACTTAGCATCTCCTCACAGGACAAGCCCCTCATTCCAGTTTTGTTCATTCACTATTTCTCTTTGTAATTTTGTGCTTTCATCTACACTACTCACTGTCTCACCTACCTTTGTGGCAATGACATATTTGGGAATGTAGCTTTGTATTTCACCATCTATTCTTATTATTGGCTATCCCTCGCTAGTGAGGATGATTGACTTCCATGAGACTGAAGGTAGTTGATGAGGCTGATTCAGGATGTGCAGACTTTACGGTACATGGGGCATTTGTTGTCATGCGAGATGCCTGGTTGTGTGTTATCATTTCGGGTCACAGCGTGTTCTTTTCGCTGCTTTCATTTTCCTCTTCCTTTTGTTGTTGGGTCTCATAGACTCTGCTACCATCTGGTCCGGTCCAGGGCAATGGTCTCCCAGGAGCTAATGTCAATGTTGAGTTTCTTCGTGTTGGCTTTCAACACATCCTTGAAGCTCTTCCTCTGTCCTCCTCTGGTGTATCTGACCTGACTGAGCTGGGAGAAGAAGACCTGCTTTGGGAGCCTAGTATTTGACATCCAAATTATATGACCAACCCAACCGAAGCTGATGGTGGAAGATTATAGCCTCAATGCCTGTGGTGCCTGCTTGTGAAAGGACACTGGTGTTGGTGTGTCCATCCTCCCACTTAATGGGTGGAATTTTTCGTGCCCTTTGGAGTCGGGTGTCATGGCCCTGACCGGACAATATGACAGGAAGCCCAAAAATTGGTTTCACGATGCCATGAAACCAGTTTTCAATCATTCACTCTACCCATCAATAGTGGGCTGCGTTTTCTACTGCCACATGTCGGGAATCCCATTCTGATACATCTACGTATCATTAGATGCCCAGCTCATTGGAATCACCTTCCCACATTGGACCATCCGAGATGCCAACGTGTTGCACAGTGGCATTTATAAGGCATGCATCTGGTGGGCTCCACTTTGAGGTGAACTCAGAGGCAAGCACATAGTAATGTTGCGCAGTGCTCGTGAGGGCCAAGTGTTAAACATCAAGGTTGAGGTGCTGCACATTCAGGTGAGGTCACAGGCAAGTCGTATTTTCCAGACTGGCTGACAGTGGGGTGCGGGGGCACTGCAGTTGAGGTGAGTTGGGGGGGTACGGGGGGCACAGCAGTTGAGGGCAGTGCACAAGCACGTGTGGGAGGCGTGTGGGAGGGAAACAGCCAGGCATTAGGGAAACCATTCCTTCACAGCTGAGACAGTTCAGACGCAGCCACATTGATATGATTGGAGTCGGGCCACTAGCTTATCTGCCCATTCAAGCAACACAGAGGCATGAAAGTGGCACCAAGTGTTCCAGAGCTTTTCACCCCTTGGGCACAGACTGCAAACTAATGAGCATTTTAGTGGACTGCAGGACAATCGGATGACTGGACAAGTTGTATAATCTCCTTGCTAAAACTGGCCATGGAGCAATCACTGCTGGGGGTGCTCACAGACTGTTACAGTGTCATCATCCCGCTTTGGACCAGTCTCCCTGTTGGTTCAAGCTAACAGTGCAGCCTTGCAGTGTGGGTCAGGAGCTGAGAACACAGCATGCAGTCCAATGGGAAAAGCTGCTACCAATCTGGAGGTGACTGGAGGTGGCGAGGGGGATGGGGGTGGTTTCAGGCAGCCATGCAACTCACTAAACTCTGGCCATCCAAGTGGTGGCCAGCACTTGCTGGGATGAGTTAAGGGGATTTCAGACTTAACCAAGAGAGGTTCTTAGTACACCCAAGCTAACCCATGCATCTCTCTCTTTCATCCTGCAGGAGGATTACATCAGGAACATGGAGCCTGGTGACCTAGCTGTATGCCTCGTGGCTTACAAGGAGTGGGGAGGAAGGGGAAGAGAACAACGGGGGCGTCTGGCTGGGCAGAGGGAGGAGCAGCACCCTCAAGAAGAAGGGGTGGCTGGGTGGTACATGCCACTGAACAGCCACAGTGAATTGTCGCGGGTGAGCACCCAGCTAGACCCAGGGTCTATAGATGGTGTTTGTCAATCCTGCAGATGATTGAGAGCCAGTTACTGAAGGCTCTGCATGTCCAGGGAACTGGTTGGTCACATCTGCCAGCTGCTGCAGGATTTGCCGTCACGGGGACATGTAGGGCATCCACTGCCAGTGGCCATGAATGTGACCACGACGCTCAATTTTTATGGCAGTGGCTCCTTTCAGGGCTCCACAGGTGATCTCCGTGGGATCTCACAAGCCTCCACCCACATATACATCCATGAGGTCCTGTACGCCATCTTCCCGAAGGCACAGAACTTTGTGCATTTTGCCCAGGATCAGGAAAGCCAGGATGCAAGAGCGCTGGGATTTGCCTAGATCTCAGGTTTCCCACAGGTGCAGGGTGCCATCAACTGCACTCACATGGCGTTCAGATCTCCGTGGCAACAAGCGGTCAACTACATCAACCGCAAGGGCTTCTACTTGCTGAATGTTCAGCAGGTGTGCGACCACCAGAAACACATCCTGCAGGTCTGCTAAGGGTTCCCAGGAACTGTCCATGACTACTACATTCTCAGCAGGTCTCAGATCCCTGATATCTCCCAGGATCCACAGAAGCTGCAGGGATGGCTTCTCGGGGACAAGGGCTACCCACAAAGGACGTGGCTGATGACACCCATGCAGCTGCCATCAGGATGCTGAAAATGAAGTTCTGGTGCCTGGACCGGTCTGGTGGAGCCGTGAACTACAGTCCACAGATGGTGTCATGCATCGGTGTTGCCTGCTGCACCTTTTACAACCTGGTGCTGCACCGGGGAGAGGGGCTGACTGAGGATGAGCTGGAAGAGCTGCACATCTTCTCCAATGAGGAGGATATCGATGGGGTTGAGATGAGGAGGTTCTTGAAAGAGGGCGATGGTGTTGAGGCCATCACACTGACCGGATGAGCCAGGCGTGCTTGGGAGGCCCTTATAGCTGCTAGACTTGTGGAGGATGACAGTGGCATGCAGTGTGGAGGCATCATAGATCCTCACATTGCATCTGTGAATGTTTGACTCCTGCCTGGCTAATGGCAGTGCACATACCCTCTGTGATAAGGCTCCTGCCATGGAGGCACAGCGGATGCCCATAGTCCCTCCATTCCAGGAGGATGATGACGATGTGCAGTGGAGACACTCCATAGACCCTCACACAGGTTATGTGAATGTCTGACTCCTGTCTGGCTGATGGCAGATCGCTTGCGCTCTGTGAATGGGGTGATATCATGGAGATGCAGCGGAGAAACTTTAACTTCTCTTGATCCTATGGCTTCCTTTGTGAGCTGAACCCTTCAGGACCACAGTCACCAGACACAGATGCTGCCCTTTCCTTGATAGGGTCATTCCCGTCCATGGGCCCCAGCGGAGTTGGTCCTTGAGCACTTGAGCCATAAATGGTCTTTGTTTCCAATCACCTAAGTTGTTAATAAATATGGTGATTAGTTGAGGCCCCAACACAAATCCTGGCGGGACATCACTAGTCACATGCAGCCAAGTAGAGTACCTGCCCATTACTCCTACCCACTATCTCCTGCCACTCAGCCAATTTCTTAATCACATTAATAAAATGCCTTCAATACCATGAACTTCAACATTAGCAAGCTGTCCCTTATGAGAGACTTTATCAAGTGCCTTCCGTATGCCTTTCCTCATCCATCCAACAGCAGGACACTGACCGTGTCCAACAGCGTGACACTGACTGTATCCAACAGCGGGACTCTGACTGTATCCAACAGCGGGACACTGACCGTGCCCAACAGCGGGACACTGAAGGTGTCCAACAGCGGGACACTGACCGTGCCCAACAGCGGGACACTGACCATATCCAACAGTGGGACACTGACCGTATCCAATAGCGGGACACTGACCGTATCCAATAGCGGGACACTGACCATATCCAACAGCGGGACACTGACTGTATCCAACAGCGGGACATTGACCGTATCCAACAGTGGGACACTGACTGTATCCAACAGCGGGATGCTGACTGTGCCCAACAGCGGGACGCTGACTGTGCCCAACAGCGGGACACTGACCGTGCTCAACAGCGGGACACTAACTGTGCCCAACAGCAGGGTGCTGACCTTGCCCAACAGCGGGACACTGGCTGTGCCCAACAGTGGGACACTGACCCTGTGCAATAGCGGGTCACCGACTGTATAGAAGTGGGACAGTAAAAGCATTGAGATAGTCATGATTGAATGCAACAAATGAATGGATGAGCAGGTCAGCAGCAGATGGCTGTGGTAATGTTGGAGTTGGGAGATATTACAGAAGTGGATCCAGGTGGCCTTGGTACTGGAGAGAACATGGGGTGAGAAACTCAGCTCAGAACCAATAAGACACCACATTTGTGAATAGTCTGGTTCAGCCTCAAACTGTGGGAAAGGAGAGAGATGAGAATGGATTTTGAGGTGGGATAGAGATGAGGTGGGAGAGAGATGAGAATGGATTTTGAGGTGGGATAGAGATGAGGTGGGATAGAGATGAGAATGGATTTTGAGGTGGGATAGAGATGAGGTGGGAGAGAGATGAGGTGGGAGAGAGATGAGAATGGATTTTGAGGTGGGAGAGAGATGAGGTGGGATAGAGATGAGAATGGATTTTGAGGTGGGATAGAGATGAGGTGGGATAGAGATAAGGTGGGAGAGAGATGAGAATGGATTTTGAGGTGGGAGAGAGATGAGGTGGGAGAGAGATGAGGTGGGAGAGAGATGAGGTGGGATAGAGATGAGAATGGATTTTGAGGTGGGAGAGAGATGAGGTGGGATAGAGATGAGAATGGATTTTGAGGTGGGATAGAGATGAGGTGGGAGAGAGATGAGGTGGTAGAGAGATGAGGTGGGAGAGAGATGAGAATGGATTTTGAGGTGGGAGAGAGATGAGGTGGGAGAGAGATGAGGTGGGAGAGAGGTGAGAATGGATTTTGAGGTGGGAGCTGAAATTATTGGCATTGATTTTCCCAAAGCACAATTGCACAAAATTATGTTTAATTGGAAACTGGATGTCAGGCAAACAGTTTGACAATATTGGGATGGTAAAGGGGCTGAACACAACATAATGAACATCTGAGAAAGGTTGCAATAGTTGGATTTAGAGATAAGAGGAGATGATCGGGACAATGTCACAGTTCACTGTCCAAGCACAGCATTCTGGAACTTATTCAAAGGTTCCAATGCTATCATATCTAGCACAAAGGAAGATGGTTGTGGTTGTTGGGGGTCAGTCATCTCAGTTCCAGGACATCACTGCAGGAGTTCCTCAGGGTAGTGTCCTGGGCCCAACCATCTTCAGCTGCTTCATCAATGACCTTTCTTCATTCATAATGTCAGAAATGGGGATGTTCACTGATGATTACACAATGTTCAGCACCATTCACGACTCCTCAGATACTGAAGCAGTCCATGTCCAAATGCAGCAAGACCTGGACAATATCCAGGCTTGGGCTGACAAGTGGAAAGTAACATTCACACCACACAAGTGCCAGGTAATGACCATCTCCAACAAGAGAGAATCTAACCATCTCCTTTGACATTCAATGACATTACCATCGCTGAAACCCCACTATCAACATTCTGGGGGTTACCATTGGCCAGAAACTGAATGGGACTAGCCATATAAATACTGTGGCTATAACAGCAGATCAGAGACTGGGAATCCTGCGGTGAGTAACTCACCTCCTGACTCCCCAAAGGCTATCCACCATATCCAAGGCACAAGTCAGGAATGTGATGGAATACTCTCCACTTATCTGAAGGAGTGTGGCTCCAACAATACTCAAGAAGCACAACACTATCCAGGACAAAGCAGATCGCTTCATTGGCACCACATCCACCACCTTAAACATTCATTCCCACCACTGGTGCACAGTAGCAGCAGCATGTACCATCTACAAGATGCTCAGCAGCAACTCACCAAGGCTCCATCGATAGCACCTTTCAAACCTGTGCCTTCTACCATCTAGAAGGACAAGGGCAGCAGATACATGGGAACACCACCACTTGGAGATTCTCCTCACTGTCCTGACTTGGAAATATATCACCATTCCTTCACTGTTGCTGAGTCAAAACCCTGGAATTCCCTCCCAGCAGCACTATAGGTGTATCCACACCACATGGACTGCAGTGGTTCAAGAAGGCAGCTCACCACCACCTTCTCAAGGGCAATTAGCGATGGGCAATAAATGCTGGTCTAGCCAATGATGCTCACATCCCATGAAAGAATAAACATACTCAGGTTGCCTTGCTATTGGTGTTGCCCAGAATTGCTGCTGAAATGCAAGGTGCTCCATTGCACTAGCACCCCTTGGATGCTCAAAAAACTCAAAAAACCTTGTAGCAGCTAAATGGTGTATATCTTATTGCGATGGTGTAAAATGGGTGACAATAAGTCAGCAGGCCATTTTACACCTCTACTGAGTTTAATCTCTATTTAAGTGGAAATAAGGGGATGTAAAACCAGCTATTACCTCATTGTCAATTTACACTAGCTCATTCATTCAAAATCGCAGAATTACTTTAGTGCAGAAGGAGGCCATTCAGCCCATTGTGTCTGCACCAGCTCTCTGAAGGAGCATGTCACCTAGTGCCATTCTCCTGCCTTCTTCATATCACCCTGCACATTGCTCCTTTTCAATCAATCATCTAACCCCCTCTTGAGTGTCTCAGTTGAACCTAAAAATGATCCCTGATTGCTTTGAAAGAAAGACAGATACTTTTGTGGATCATTCGGACCTTAGAGAATCCTGATTTACAATGGAGAGGTTCACTTCCACAAAAAGTGCGAATTAACAGTTAAAAGTTTAAATAGCAATAAAGAGGCTTGATTTAGAGAAACCCCTGCTCTCTCTTTACCCTTTGATTTAAGCCCTCGAGTCTGTGAATTCTCTGTGTGGCTCAGGGACCTGAAGAACACTGAGCAGCCAGGCTCAAAGATACAAACGATGTCCTGATTTCCAGAGCCAGAGCTGCAGAATAAACAATGTGTATCAGCCCCAATCAGCCCTTTTCCAAATAAACTTTGTGGCAGTGAAACTCCCTCCGATTTTTCTCACGGACTATACTTAGGAGGCCCCATGACAGATAACCAGCAGCAGGGCCTCAGCCAGTCCAGCATGGGTAACATGCCATTTTTCTGTAATGTACACCCATTCAATCAGGTGATCTGTGGATGAGTACATACAAAAGCCAATGTGCTTCTGCAGTGGGAGTCAATCCCCACATAACACCAGCAGAATGAGGCACTCACTCTGAAAGTATCTTTAAGAGGTCTGCTATATGAATTCTGGACTTTATACACTCCCAGGGCAGGTTAAATCTCACAGAGTAAATGTCCCTCCACACTGTCCCCATCAAGCAGTCACAAGACAGGTACAGCATGGGGTTAGGTACAGAGTAAAGCTCCCTCTACACTGTCCCCATCAAACACTCCCAGGACAGGTGCAGCACGGGGATAGATACAGAGTAAAGTTCCCTCTACACTCTCCCCATCAAACACTCCCAGGACAGGTACAGCATGGGGTTAGATACAGAGTAAAGCTCCCTCTACACTGTCCCCATCAAGCACTCCCAGGGCAGGTAGAGCATGGGGTTAGATACAGAGTAAAGCTCCCTCTACACTGTCCCCATCAAACACTCCCAGGACATGTACAACACAGGGTTAGATACAGAGTGAATCTCTGTCTACACTGTCCCCATCAAACACTCCCAGGGCAGGTACAGCAGGGGTTTAGATACAGAATAAAGCTCCTACACTGTCTCCATCAAACACTCCCAGGGCAGGTATATCACCAATGCTCAGTTTGGGTTCCACCAAGGTCATTCAGCTTCATTATAGCCTAGGGTCAAACATGGTCAAAAGTGCTGAACTCCAGAGGTGAGGTGAGGTGAGAGTGTCTGCCCTTGACATCAAGGCAGCATTTGACTGAGTCTGGCATCAAGGAGCCCTAGCAAAATTGGAGTCAATGGGAATCGGGGGAAAACTCTCCACTGGTTGGAGTGATACCTAGCACAAAGGCAGATGGCTGTGGTTATTGGAGGCCAGTCATCTCAGCTCCAGGAGTTCAATTCGAAGCCAAAGTTCCTCCAAAGACACTGACTGCAGATATGTTGTGGATCACACCAGGTACATATGCTACAGCTGCAACACATCACCTGGCCTGCCACCTTTATTATATTTTTTGTGACTAATTAGGGTTTCAAATTTAGAAATACCTCTCAGCGATAATTTTTAATTATATTAATTAGTTTTCCTGTAGTAGTACTTTGTTTTATCACTGTTTTATGCTTCAGGTAAATATTCATATCTATGGTGTTTTTCTAGTCCACACACTTTGCGGTCAGGCATTCTAACATCAATCTATAATCCGGAAAATTCCAAAATTCAGAAGTGATTTGGTCTGAAACATTCTGGACTGGAGAGTTGACAGTGTAATTGGGATGTAAGATTAAAGTGTGGTGGAAAATGTCTAAAGTTTACAGCGGGTGTGATTCTCAGGCAAGGTTTTTAATACATTCTATAGATTTAGAAACCAATCAGGTACAAGTGTGACACTTTGCGTGGGTGACAATTTCATTTGTAATCATTTCACAAAATACCAAAGCTGAGAGTTGCAAGATTTTTATGTGTAGATAATGCACACCCATTGCTGACAGCAGACTGAAGGTCAATTCTGCATTACTGATTATACCCAGGGAAACTGGACGATAGAAACCTAGTCGGAGCCCTGTAGGAACTAAAAAAAACTCACATTCGTATAAAACCTTTCATCTATGTAGGACATCCCAAATTGCTAAATAGCCAATAAATCACCATGTTTTGTACCCAATTGCAGCAGCCAAGTTGCACACAAGGTCCCTCACAAAGAAGCAAGATGAGTAATGAGGTAATACCTTTTAATGGTGTTGGAACAAGTTGCTGGCTTGTGTAATAAATGCTGATTCACCTAGTGAAGCAAGAGAGATCTGAATCAGTCCCTGGCTGGGACAGAGATCACATTACACAAAAGGTACCAATTGATGAGTCATCACAATTTTGGCATCCCATTTGACCCTGAGCTAAGCTTCTGACCCCTTGTTCACTCATCACCAGGACCACCTATTTCCACCTCCATAACATCGCCTGTCCCCAACCCTGCCTCACCTCATCGGCTGCTGAAACCCTCATTCATGCCTTTGTTACCCTTAAACTTGACAGTTTCAATTCTTCCCTGTATAGCCTTCCATCTTGCAGCTTCCATAAACTACAACTCATTCAAAACTCTGCTGCCCGAAACCTGGCTGCACCGTCTCATTCACCAAGCACTCCTGTGATTTTAATGGGGACTTTAACTTTCATATAGATTGGGATGAGAGGACCAACTCATATCAGAAAGGTAGCAAATGTCTCAAGCGCGTTCACAGAATCACAGAATCACAGAATCACAGTGCAGAAGAGGCCCTTCGGCCCATCGAGTCTGCACCGACACGTGAGAAACACCTGACCTACCTACCTAATCCCATTTTCCAGCACTTGGCCCATAGCCTTGAATGTTATGATGTGCCAAGTGCTCATCCAGGTACTTTTTAAAGGATGTGAGGCAACCTGCCTCCACCACCCTCCCAGGCAGCGCATTCCAGACCGTCACCACCCTCTGGGTAAAAATGTTTTTCCTCACATCCCCCTAAACCTCCTGCCCCTGACCTTGAACTTATGTCCCCTCGTGACTGACCCTTCAACTAAGGGGAACAGCTGCTCCCTATTCACCCAGGCCATGCCCCTCATAATCTTGTACACCTCGATCAGGTCGCCCCTCAGTCTTCTCTGCTCCAACGAAAACAACCCAAGTCTATCCAACCTCTCTTCATAACTTAAATGTTTCATCCCAGGCAACATCCTGGTGAATCTCCTCTGCACCCCCTCCAGTGCAATCACATCCTTCCTATAATGTGGTGACCAGAACTGCACACAGTACTCCAGCTGTGGCCTCACCAACGTTCTATACAACTCCAACATGATCTCCCTACTTTTATAATCTATGCCTCAATTGATAAAGGCAAGTGTCCCATATGCCTTTTTCACCACCCCACTAACATGCCCCTCCGCCTTCAGAGATCTATGGACACACACACCAAGGTACATTTGTTCCTCAGAACTTCCTATGCCATGCCGTTCATTGAATACTTCCTTGTCAAATTAACCCTTCCAAAGTGCATCACCTCACACTTTTCAGGGTTAAATTCCATCTGTCACTTATCTGCCCATTTGACCATCCCGTCTATATCTTCCTGTAGCCCAAGACACTCAACCTCATTATTAACCACCCGGCCAATCTTTGTGTCATCTGCAAACTTACTAATCCTGGACAACTTTCTGCAACAATATATCCAAGAACCAACAAGGTGATGTGGCATATTAGATTTCAGAGTGAGCATGGTGTCATGACTCACTGAGCATAGTGCGCTGTAATATCAAGCCCCACTGCTCCCCAAGTCACCACAAATGTGAAAAGTTTGATCAAACCACCTAGTTATTTAACTTAGGTTAATAGAATATGAACACCAGGTTTGTAAACTTAATAAGTAAATAACTTTATTGAACAAATTGTCTTTAACCAGTGGCAAAATAAAGAAACATGAACTGCTAATTTCTAACTCTATAACCTAAACTCTACCCCTTCTTAAATTCCTATACACACACATACAAGACACAAAGGACACACAAAAACATGGGTTTTAAGGGTGGAATAAAACAGTTCAATAGCACCAATTCCAGAGACAGGATTTGATGGGCTGATTTTGATCGATGTCTTCCAAATTGTTCTTCATTTTTTGTCGATGAGACAAGGTGGTCTTCCCAGCACTTTCAGTCTTTAGTTCACTGCTTGAGCACTTGCTTTTCAATGTCCCACTTGGTGATTTTCCCCTTTTCCTCTTGATAGGGGTTTTACAGAGAGAGAGCAGGTTACAGAGAGATGAAATGTAAAACAGTTAGCTATTATTGTAGAATTACTGGAATCTCATACACATAGGAGAAAGAGGTTTTCGGACTTTTCTCTTTTCAGGCCAAGAACTTTTTTCTGCAATCCTTTCACACAAACCCTGGTCACCTGGTCAGGGGCCAATAACAAATGTTGCCAGGCAGTTCCCTGTTAGACCAGACTCCTCCTCGGCACCATCCTGTCTTTCATAGCACACTCTGTTCCAGGACAGCAACATTGTAAATACACCTCACACTGTTCCAGTAGACATGTCTTTCAAAATGCAGCCATTGTAATTTTAATCCACAGTCCATCCTTTAAGATATTTCTTAAAACCTACCTTTTTCAGCAAGCTTATGGCCACATGACCTAATATCTCCTAATGTATCTTGGTTTCACATTTATTTTCATAAAGCTCCTGTGAAGCACCTTGGGATGTTTTATTCCATTAAAGTTGCTATGTAAATATAAGTAGCTATTTAAGTTTTTGTTATGGAATTAAACAAATGCCCCATCTGCCCTGTCAGGTGGTCATAGATATATATTTTGAAGAAGAGCAAGGGAGCTCTCTCTGGTGAGACAATATTTCTCACTCAGCCAACACGACTAAAGGAAAATGCTGTTAATAGGTGCTTGTTGGGCGCAAATTGTCAATATTACCAGAGTGACTGCTTGAATAAAGTACTTCAGTGTTTGTTAAGCGGTTGAGGTCATAAAAGGTGCTGTTTAAATGCAAGTCTTATTTTGCTAACACTTGGATTGGGCTAATGGGTTTCTTTTGAAAAAGATGCCATTTTCTGGTGAGGACATGGTCTGGAATCATTCTCTAAAACTGTCAAGTTCTCCCATTGCCCCATGATTGGCTCGCCCCACTGACACTTTTAATGAAATTCTTTCACTGTCACATGTGACTAGCATAGTTACCTTGAATCTCCTGATGCTACTAATTTTAGCAACGATCTGATTGTGCTTAGCTTGACTATACAAATCTATCTATCACTCTTTTATAATCTAAATGGCTATTCTGTGAGTTCCAGAAAACTTGTTCCTAGATCTGTGAGCCCAGGCAGACATTAGTCAATGCCTTCTAATTAAAGTAGGCTGTGGAACTGTACAGGGACTGGGGAGCTGGCAACAATTCTGATGCACTGGTCACATTGTCCAGAGCTTTAGTGTGCTTATTTTCAGCTATTTCTGTCGTCATGTTTACAGGGAAAGGGACCAAGGGACTATATTGGGGAATTCTCATCCATTTCTAGACAGGGGAACTGGAGAGGATTTTAGTATTCTGGCACAGGCAGGGCAGATTGGGAGAGCTGGTACTCCAGGGTATATTGGGAAAATTGGAGGAGCTAGTATTCCAGGCTTTTCACGGAGGACTAGGACAATTGTAATTCTAGGCTATTTGGTGGCAGGAGAGGGGGAGCGCAGGTTTGGGGATATTGGTATTCCAGGCAACTTGATGATGGGGGCTGGAGTTGGTAGGCGGGGGTGCAGCTAGGCTCTTCCCAGAGAGTGCAATTTGAACAGAGTTAAAGGTACTTGCTGTTTCTAGGAATAGCTCAGTGATAAGGTAACAGGCATGGGCTTTATGCAATGAATGAATTTCTTCAGCTGTCTGTAAGTCCACGAGATTGCCCCCCTCAGGGTGTAAACTCAAAGATACAGAGTGTGGTTAGGGCAGAGTGCGGGGATGAAGAGGCAGTGTCAAACAGGCAGTATCACTGGATCATCAAGAAATGCAAAATCACTCATTATGTGTGAAAAGGCTTTGGGCTCAGTGCCAACTGTCACATCGGACTGAGAAAGTCTTCCAGCTCCTGTGGAGCTTTCCATTTTGTATAATGGTTGAAACAAATCCTCTTTCAGGACTCAGCCAGTTTATTGTGATTTTTCCAGAGGTACACAACCTGATTGTAAAATATCATGGAACAAGGCTCACACACACATACACTCACACATACTCACATCACACACTCTCACTCACACACACTCACTAGCACTCACTCACTTACTCACTCACATACTTGCACTCACTCACACACACTCAAACTCTCACTCAAACACTCACTCACACACACACTTGCACTCACTCACACTCATAAGAGGCACACAGTCAGTGCGGGGAGTCTACGGCCTGAGTGAGACAGAGACCGAGTGAGTATATTTAGGAATTTGGTACAAAGTGGGAAGTCGATGCATGGGTGAAAGAGGTGCTTTAGGTAAGGTTTACTGCAAGAAGTAAAGTGTGCTGAGTGGAGAGTTCGGTGAAACCTCCAGTATTTGATTTCCACTTGGATGCAGCAGAAGGAGCAGGTAAGCCAGGAACTGGTATTACTAGTTTTATCAATATTGTAAAGTTTACTGGCAGTGCCAAAACCTATTAGGAAATGTAGGCTTTATTCATTATAATTAATTAATTAGCAATTACTAATTAATTTACATATATTGGAATGGCAGGGCAGGTGATGTGCTGCAATTGCAAGATGTGGGAGCTTCTGGATACCAGTGTGATCCAGGGCAAACACATCTGCAGTAAGTGTTTGCAGCTGTAGGAGCTTCAGCTCTGAGTTATTGGTCTGGAGGCTGAGCTGCAGACACTGCAGCATATCAGGGAGGGGGAAAGTTCCTGGACATTTTATTCTAGAAGGTGTTCACACCCCTTAAGACTGTCTCTTCTGATTTGGTCAGTGGTCAGGGACAGGAGGGTGTGACTGTAAGTGAGGCAGCTAAGGGGACCCAGATGGCAGGAGTGCAGGGGCATCAGCCCTTGCAATTGTCCAACAGGTTTGAGGTTTTTTCAGCTGGTTTGGATGAGAGTGGGGGCTACAGGCTGGGTGAGCTAATTGGCCATGGCAACATGGTACTGGAAACCATTTAAGTAGGGGGAGTTACAAGGAAATTAGTGGTGGTAGGGAACAGTATAGTTAGAGGGATTGACACTGTTCTCTGCAGCAAAAAGTATGAGTCCAGACGGCTGTGTTACCTACCCAATGCCAGGGCTCAGGACATCATCTTGGGGCTGGAGAGGAACTTGCAGTGGGAAGGGGAGGGCCCAGTTGTTCTGGTCCATGTAGGTACCAACAACATAGGTAGGGCAAAGAAGGAGGTTCTTGCATAGTCATTATGAGGAGCTTGGCACCAAATTAAGAAGCAGAACCTCAAAGGCCATAATCTCTGGGTTATTATCTGAGCCACGTGCAAATTGGCATAGGACAAATCAGATTAGAGAGATGAATGTGTGGCTCAAAGACTGGTGTGGGAGAAGTGGATTCCGGTTTGTGAGGCACTGGCACCAATGCTGTACCATTGTGACGGTCTACACCTGAACTGTGCTGGGACTGGTATTTTTGCGAATCACATAACTAGGGAAGTAGAAAAGGTTTTAAACTAAGTAGTGAGGCAAGGGTACAAATTTAGGAAGCTATGGTAAATCAATGAGCGGAGACAAGGCAAAAGAGAAAGGTATTGTTATGGGAAATGAAAAAAAAATGTGATAGGAAGCTATAGAGAGTACAAATCTAACAGTAAATCAATAGATGAAACTATGGGTTAAAAAAATATAAAAGGAAAAGACTAAAGGCTCTGTATCTGAATGCACGAAACATTCAAAGCAAACAGATGAGCTACAAGCGCATATAGAAATAAATAAGTATGATTTGATACCTGTGACAGAGACATGGTTGCAGGAGGACATGGATTGGAACTTGAATATTAAAGGGTATCGACCATTTAGAAAGGACAGGAAGTGAGGAAAAGGTAGAGGTGTGGCTTCATTAATTTATGATGGTATTAGCACAATAGAGAAGGATGACCTAAGTGCAGGAAACCAGGATGTGGAAACAGTTTGGGTGGAGATGAGAAATGGGATGGACAAGAAGTCACTTGTGGGAGTCGTGTACATGGTAGGGTGGAGCATAAAGGAAGAAATAAAGGGAGCTTGTCAGGAAGGCATTGTGATAATCATAGGAGATTTTAATCTGCATATAAACTGGGAAAGTCAGATGGGCAAAGGTAGGGAGACCATTTAGGGAGATATTTCAGAATGGACAAAATCGATACATTCCAACGAGTAAGAAGAAGACCAAGGGATGGACACGCCATCTGTGGTTAACCAGAAAGATTAAAGATAGTATCAAACTAAAAGAAAAAAGTATAATTGTGCAAAGGTAAGCAGAAGGTGGAAGACTGGACAGAATATAAGGAACAGCAAAGGATGACCAAAAGATTAATAAGGAGGGAAAATTTAAGAGTATGAGCGAAAGCCAGTCAGCAATGTAAAAACAGATAGTAAAAGTTTCTATAAATATTTTAAAAAGAAACGAGTTAACAAAGTGGGCACTGATCCAATAGAAAGTAACTCTGGAGAATTGATGATGGAAAACAAAGAAATAGCAGATGAATTGAACAGGTTTTTTGCATCAGTTTTCACTATAGAGGATACAAGTAACATCCCAGAAGCAGCTATAAATCAGGAAATGGAAGGGAGGGAGGAACTCAGGAAAATTACAATCACCAGGGAAGTGGCACTGAGTAAATTGTTGGAACTGTGGGTGAGAGGTCCCCAGGTCCTGATGGACTTCATGCTAGGGTCTTAAAAAAGTGGCTAGTGAGATAGTTAATGTGCTGGTTTTAATTTTCCAAAACTCTCTAAATTCAGGGAATGTCCCATTAGATTGGACGATAGCAAATGTAACTTCATTATTCAAAAAGGGAGGGAGCCAGAAAGTGGGAAACTATAGGCCAGTTAGCTTAACATCTGTCATAGGGGAAATGTTAAAAGTTATTATTGAAGTTATAGCAGGGCACTGGGATAAGTTCAAGGTAATCAGGCAGACTCAACATGGTTTTGCAAAAGGGAAATCATGTTTAACCAACTTACTGGAGTTCTCTGAGGAAGTAACATATGTGTGTATGAAGGGGGATGGGTGTTCAGGTGGATGTACTCCACTTACATTTCCAGAAGGTATTTAATAAAGTGCCACATCAAAGGTTATTGCAGAAAATGAAACCTCATGGCAGGGGGGTAACATATTGGCATGGATAGAAGATTTGCTAGCTAACAGCAAGCAGAGAGTAGGCATAAATGGGTCTTTTTCAGGTTGGCAAGATGTAACAAGTGTTATACCACAGGGATCAGTGCTGGGACCTCAACTGTTAACAATTTATATAAATGACTTGGTTGAAGGGATGGATGGGATGGTTGCCAAATTTTCTGATGACACACGTAGGAAAGTAACTGTGAAGAGGACATAAGGAGGCTACACAGTGATATAGATAGGTTAAGTGAGTGGGCAAAGATCTGGCAAATAGAGTATAATGCGGGAAAATGTGCACTTGTTCATTATGGCAGGAAGAATAAAGGATAAGCATATTATTTAAATGTTGAGAGATTGCAGAGCTGTGAGGTGAAGATGGATCTGGGTGTCTTAGTGCACGAATCACAAAAGGCTAGTATGCAGGTACAGCAAGTAATTAGGAAAGGTTATCATTTATTGCAGGGAATTGAATATAAAAGTAGGAAGTTTATGCGTCAGTTATACAGAGCACTAGTGTGACCACATCTGGAGTATTGTGTACAGTGTTGGTCACCTTATATAAGGAAGGATATAAATGCGTTGGAAACAGTTCAGAGAAGGTTTACCAGACTAATAGCTGGAATGGACGGGTTGTCTTATGAGGAAAGGTTGGACAGACTAGGCTTGTATCCACTGGAGTTTAGAAAAGTAAGAGGTGATTTGATTGAAACATATAAGATCTTGAGGGCTCTTGACAGAGTGGATGTGGGGAGGATGTTTTCTCCTGTGGGAGAATCTAGAACTAGGGGTCACTGTTTAAAAACAAGGGGTCGCCCATTTAAAATGGAGATGAGGTGGAATTTTTTCTCTCAAAGGGAGTGTGAAGGCAGTGGGTGCAGATTCTTTGAATATTTTTTTGGCAGAGGTGGATAGATTCTTGGTAAGCAAGGGAGTTATAAGTTATTGGGGGTAGGCGTGATGCAGATTTAAGGTTACTATCAGGTCGGCCACAATCTTAAATTATGGCAGAGAAGACTCGAGGGGCTGAATGGCCTACCCCTAGGTCAGGATTTTCGGGTCACTGGGCAGGCGCGGTGGGCGGGCTTGGGAGCAGCCGGAAAACGGTCCACCACCCGCAATTGGCCCCCGACCGTGATTTCACACTGATTGGCCAATTAACAGCCAACCAGCATGGAGGGTGAGCTGAGGAGCTCAGTGCTGCCGGGATGGGGGCAGGAGGAGGGTGAGCGCCAAAGTCTGTGCATGCGCGGGGGTGTCTGAAAGCAGGGAGCTGCCTCAGGAAGCTGAATAATATTATAAAAATTATGGCAAAATTTGAAAAAAAAATAATCTTGGAAACCTCATCCCACCTGTGGACGAGGTTCCCTAAAAAATCCAAAGGCCGCCTTGCCGAAAAATAGGTTTAAATGAATTGATTAATTGCCTTAATAAGCCTCTTAATTGTCGGTGGGCACGCTACAAATTCTAGCGCTCACCCACTGACCAAAATATTGCGCTATTTTATGGCCAGTTGGATTGGGTGCGGGCCTGCCCGTGGGATGTAAAATCCCACCCTTGCTCCTTGTTTGTATGTCCGTACATATATTGGCGTATGTTCTTATACACTCGCACTCACTCACATTTGCACTCACACTCTCTCACTCACACTCACTCACACACAGTCACACACTCACTCTGTCACACTCACACTCTCTCACTCACACTCACACTCACTCATTTACACTCGCTCTGTCACACTCACTCACTCATTTACACTCACTCTGTCACACTCACACTCACTCATTTACACTCACTCTGTCATACTCACACTCACTCATTTACACTCACTCTGTCACACTCACACTCAGTCGCACACTCTCTCACTCACACTCACTCACTCACACTCACTCTGTCTCACTCACACTCACTCTGTCACACTCACACTCACTCTGTCACACTCACACTCTCTCATTTACACTCACATGCTGACTGGAATTGTCTGCTCCTGTTGGCTGTGGGCCAGGTGGGCATGAGCAGACAATATGTCAAGAAGGCCAAAAATCGCTTTTACGCTGCCACGAAAATAATTTGCAACCATCTGCTCTGCCCGTCAGTGGCGGGCTGCGTTTCCCACCACTGCACGTTGGGAACCTAATTTCAATACTTTAGCATCTCGTTATAGGCCCTGCTCGCCGGAATCATCCCCTCATGCTGGATTATCCAGGCACAGCAGTGTGATTGCACACGGACGTATTTCACACCTGGCGATGTGCACCTGGCGAGCTGCACTTGGAGAGTTGTATTCCGGATCATAATAATTGGCTGCAGAAATCTTTGGCTTCCTGTCATCTCTGGTTCTTCTGACAATTAACTTAAATCTGGTTACCGACCATTCTACATTTTTAAAGGCATAAGGAATAGGGACTGGAATAGACCATCCGGCCTGTCAAATGTCCTTGTTGTCCTTTGGTTCCCAGATGTTGGTGATAATCACACTTTAAGCTTGGACAGATCAGGAACTCTTTGGGCAGGATGTTTACGTTGGCGTGCGGACGTGATCGGTGGGCCTGGGTGTGGCCAGGGAATGGCCCGCTGCCCGCTATCGGCCCCAATTAACTGCCAGCCAGCATGAAGTGTGCGCTGATATGATCAGCGCTGCCTGGGTTGGGGGCAGGAGGAGGGCAAGTGCTGAAGTCAGTGCGGGGGTGGGAGAGCACTCACAGAAAGCTCCCTGAAGGCAGAGAGCTGCTTCGGGGAGCTGAAGACTTCAAAAGTATCAAATAAAGATTTTTACATCCGGAAAAAATGTCCTTGCAACACAAGCAGTCATCTGAGCACAGACATTATAAAAATTCTGTGCATAGATTTTTTTCGATCCCGCCTTTGGATGAGGTTTCCTGAAAAATGCAAAGGTGGCCTGGCTGCTTTGCCTGCCCACCAACCATAACGTTGGATGGGCAGTGAAAAACCCCAGTTAATTGTGCCATTAATAGGTTTATTAGCCCTCTTAATAGTCGGCGGGCGCGCTTCCGAGGTTAATGTGCATGTGCCAACCGGAATGTTGTGCAATGATGTCAGGAGACTCGCCCAACAGGGCTATGGGCCAAGTGCTGGACAATGGGATTAGAATAGGTTCTTGATGGCTGGCATGGACATGATGGGCCGAAGGGCCTGTTTTTGTGCTGTATAACCCTATGATTCTATCAGGCGCTATTTTACGCTTGAGCAGGTCGGGCACGCGCCTGCCCACTCGGTGAAAAATTCTGACCTTTATATTTAATTTGCCGTGCTGTCTGGTACAATAGAAGGGCCAGATTAAACTGGTTCTGTGAAACTTCACACGATCCTCTAGGGCAGCCATGAAATGTGGCCTCCTGGAACACTTACACATAACACATTAGTTCCTAGCTGAATAGATCCTAGATATTCACAGATAATAGTGTGTAACATGGCCTTTGGAGCCTGCTCCTGCATTCAATAATGATTGTGGCTGACCTTCTACCTAACTCCACCTTCCTGCACTGTCAACATATACCTTAATTCCCTGTGTACCCAAAAATCTATTGACCTCTGTTTTGTCAATTACTGAGTATCAAACCTCTCTGGAATAGAGAATTCCAATTTGTATTTAAAAAATTCATTCATGGGTGTGGGCTTCGCTGGCTGGACCAGCATTTATTTCCCATCTCTAGTTGCCCTTGAGATGGTAGGGGTGTGCTGCCTTCTTGAACCACTGCAGTCCATGTGGTGTAGGTACACCCACAGTGCTGTTAGGAAGAGAGTTCCAGGATTTTGACCCAGTGACAGTGAAGGAACGGCGATATATTTCCAAGTCAGGATGGTGAGTGACTTGGAGGGGAACTTCCAGGTGGTGGTGTTCCCAACTATCTGCTGCCTTTATCCTTCAAGATGATAGCAGTCATGGGTTTGGAAGGTGCTGTCTCAGGAGCCTTGGTGAGCTCCTGCGGTGCATCTTGTAGATGGTACACCCTGCTGCTACTGTGTGTTGTTGGTGGCGGAAGCGAATGTTTGTGGATATGGTGCCAATCAAGTGGGCTGCTTTGTCCTGGATGGTGTCAAGCTTCTTGAGTGTTGTGGGAGCTTCACTCATCCAGGCAAGTGGGCAGTATTTTATCACACTCCTGACTTGTGCCTTATAGATGGTGGACAGGCTTTGGAGAGTCAGGAATTGAGTTATTCATCACAGGATTCCTAGTCTCTGACCTGCTCTTGTAGCAACTGTATTATATGGCTAGTTCAGTTCATTTTCTGGTCAATGGTAACCCCCAAGATATTCATAGTGGAGAATTCATTGATGGTAATACCATTGAATGTCAAGGGGCGATGGTTAGATTCTCTCTTATTGGAGATGGTCATTGCCTGACACTTGTGTGGCATGAATGTCACTTGCTACTTGTCAGCTCAAGCCTGGATATTGTCCAGGTCTTGCTGCATTTGGACATGGACTTCTTCAGTGTCTGAGGACTCGCGAATGGTGCTGAACATTGTGCAATCATCAGCGAACATCCCTACTTCTGACCTTATGATGGAAGGAAGGTCATTAATGAAGCAGCTGACGATGGTTGGGCAGAGGGCACTGCCCTGAGGAACTCCTGCAGTGATGACTGAGATGACTGATCTCCAACAACCATAACCAACCATAACCATCTTTCTTTGTGCTAGGTATGGCTCCAACCAGCAGAGAGTTTTCCCCCTGATTCCCATTGACTCCAGTTTTGCTAGGGCTCCTTGATGCCACACTTGGTCAAATGCTGCCTTGATGTCAAGGGCAGTCACTCTCACCTCACCTTGGGAGTTCAGCTCTTTTGTTCATGTAATGAGGTCAGGAGCTGAGTGGCCCTGGCAGAAACCAAACTGGGTGTCAGTGAGCAGGTTATAGTTAAGCAAGTGCCGCTTGAAAGCACTGTTGATGACCCCTTCCATTACTTTACTGATGATGGAGAGTAGACTGATGAGGCGGTAACTGGCCGGGTTGGATTTGTCCTGCTTTTTGTGTACAGGACATACCTGGGCAATTTTTGACATGGCCGGGTAGATGCTGGTGTTGTAGCTGTACTGGAACGGCTTGGCTAGGGGTGCGGCAAGCTCTGGAGCACAAGTCTTCAGTACTTTTACTGGAATATTGTCAGAACCAATAGTCTTTGCAGTATCCATTGCCTGCAGTCGTTTCTTGATATCACGTGGAGTGAATCGAATTGGCTGAAGACTGGCATCTGTGATGCTGGGGACCTCCAGAGGAGGCCGAGATGGAACATCCAATCAGCACTTCTGGCTGAAGATTGTTGCTAATGCTTCAGTCTTAACTTTTGCACTGATGTGCTGGGCCCCTCCATCATTGAGGATAGGGATATTTGTGGAGCCTCTTCCTCCAGTGAGTTGTTTAATTGTCCTCCACCGTTCACGACTGGATGTGGCAGGACTGCAGAGCTTAGACCTGATCCGTTGGTTGTCAGATTGCTTAGCTCTGTCTATCACTTGCTGCTTATGGAATTTGGCATGCACATGGTCCTCTGTTGTAGCTTCACCAGGTTGACACCTTGTTTTTAGGTATGCCTGGTGCTGCTCCTGACATGTCCTCCTGCACTCTTGATTGAACCAGGGTTGATCCCCTGGCTTGGTGGTAATGGTAGAGTGGGGGATATTCCAGGCCATGAGGTTACAGATTGTGTTTGAGTCCAATTCTGCTGCTGCTGATGGCCCACAGCGCCTCATGCCCAGTCTTGAATTGCTAGATCTGTTCAAAATCTATCCCGTTTAGTATGGTGGTGGTGCCATATAACATGATGGAAGGTATCTTCAATGTGAAGGTGAGACTTCATCTCCATAATGACTGTGAGGTGATCACTCCTACCGATATTGTCATGGACAGATGCATCTGCGGCAGGCAGGGTGGTGAGGATGAGGTCAAGTGTGTTTTTCCCTCTTGTTGGTTCCCTCGCCATCTGCCGCAGGCCCAGTCTAGCAGCTATGTCCTTTAGGACTCGGCCAGCTTGGTCAGTAGTGGCTACTGGGTTGCTCTTGGTGATGGACATTGAAGTCCTCCACCCAGAGTACATCCTGCACCCTTGCCACCCTCAGTGCTTCCTCCAAGTGGTGTTCAACATGGAGGAGCACTGATTCATCAGCTGAGGGAGGACGGTACATGGTAATTAATTTCCTTACCCATGTTTGACCTGATGCCACGAGACTTCATGGGATCTGGTGTCGATGTTGAGGACTCCCAGGGCAACTCCCTCTCGACTGTATACCACTGTGCGCCATCTCTGCTGGTGGGACAGGACATACCCATAGATCGTGATGGTGGAGTCTGGGACATTATCTGTAAGGTATGATTCCATGAGAAAGACTATGTCAGGCTATTGCTTGACTAGTCTGTGAGACAGCTCTCCCAGTTTTGGCACAAGCCGCCAGATGTTAGTAAGGAGGACTTCACAGGATCGATGGGGCTGAGTTTGCCACTTTCATTTCTGGTGCCTAGGTTGATGCTGGGTGGTCAGTCAGGTTTCATTCCTTTTTTGTGATTTTGTAGCAGTTTGTTACAACAGGGTGGCTTTTCAGCCATTTCAGAGGGCAGTTACCATATTGCTGTGGGTCTGGAGTCACATGTAGGCCAGACCAGGTAAGAATGACATTGAACCAGATGGGTTTTTACAACATCAACAATGGTTCTGTGGTCATCATTAGACAGTTAATTCAAATTCCACTATCTGCTGTGGCAGGTTTTGAACCCAGGTCCCCAAAGCATTACCCTGGGTCTCTGGATTACTAGTCCAGCGACAATACCACTACATTATTGCCTCCCCTCAAATTTCATACCACTTTGAGTGAAGACAAGTGGCCTGAGTATCTTCCAGGGCTGGTCTATGCTTATAGCAGTGCCCCACATTCCCCCACAGTCTATTGTCCACACTGTCTCTTCTTTGGAAGAGACTCAGTCAATGCGAGATGAAACCAGGCATTTGAGACGGCATCCAAGAGGACAGAGAAAGAGGCACTGTGAAGAAAACTGCTATACAGTCACAAGGCTGGCAAGATAGGCCTTCCAATCGGCACCAGAGTATTCTGCTGGAAGAGGAATATAAGGTACAGGATTGCAGGGATCCTGAACCCACAATGTTATCGACTGTCTTGGAACTTGTGGACATGCGTATGTTGTTGAGCCTATAGCTGGAGGGCAAACTCAGAAAACAGTTGACAGAGGGGCATTGTTCAAGGCCAAATGTCTTGTTGATTTTGAGGTAAGCAGCCCACTTAATAGTATAGTGAACCTAAAGTGTCAATGGACAGTGGCTCAAGTGATGGAGAGTTGGACAATGATGGGGAATCCTGGAATGACCTATGTGTCATGAATCCAAGAGGTGTACCCAGTGTGAGGAGGCTGGCATCAGCACTGGCAAAAGATGCAGAGACATCAGGCAGGGAGGCTAAACTGAAGTAACAAGCACTACCTATTATACTGCTCCTGGTGAGATGAACGACCTAGACCCTTATGTGCTTGACTCATCACAAAGCCTGAATCCTATTGAAAGTACAGTACAGGTGAGGGACTGAAAATTGCTGGATATCATCCTAATCCTCACCATTTCTCCATATCAACAATGCATAAAGGAAGTGCTGCCACCAATATGTATTTGAATGTGTTAGCTATCACAGCTCAGTCAAATCTGCTGATCACACGATTTCTTAGTGAACATTTACTATGAGGTATGTGTGGTTACTGGGATGACAACTCTCAAACAGGGTGAAGCGAGGGAGGTGAGAGGGATCTCGACATCCCGGCTTCCGACTTTGGCATGGGGCCAGATTCCTGGCTCCACCCTCTGTGGGACTGTTGTAGGGAGGCTAAGTTGTACTTTTAGTCATACAGTTGATCAACAGAGACTTCTTGGGTGGAAACATTAAGTTTATTTACAATATAGTTAGCAGCAACTACAAGTATGCTTTCAACTCCAATTCTAACTCTACACTGACTGCTGAGGTAAGCTGTGCTACTCTCCTATTGGTTACTACAGATCATGTGATTTTCCTAACAAGTATTAATCTTAAAGGTACATTGCACACTAAATAAAACCATAATTACTACAGTGCTCTCCCTTTAATTCAGCTATACATATTATATTTATAATTACATATTTTTCAAGACGACATAATATTTACACTGGGTAAGGAATTTACAAGTTTAGTCTTTCAGGTGGTTTCCAGGTACGTGTGGAATGCCACAATGCCACAACTTCAGATTCTTTGTCAGGAGCCTCCTTTTCTGGAGTTGCTTGAACGTCAGATGTTTCGTTGGGAACTCGCGGTTCTGTATCCTCGGTTCTTACAGGAACAACAGACATGTTAATCCTGAATATCCTCAAGAGGAAGCGCACACCCAGCCATGGTCATTGGTGGCGCCATTTCTTGATGATTTGTCTCTCTCTTCCTTAAATGATCCACATGTTTATGGATGATCTGGCCTCCCACCCCCACGTGGTAAGATAGAGGTCCAGTCACTGCACTTAATTCACCCGGTAACCACTTTGGTCCTTCCCCGAAGTTTTTCACGTATATCGGCTCTCCCATGTAAATTTCCTCTTGTGACTATGCCAGTCGTGTCTAGTTTTCTGGATTCCCTGACTCCTTTCCACCTTCCCCTCTAAATTCATCATTATTAAGCTCAATCTCATCCTGAGACAGCGTTTCATCAATAATTCCGTCGGTGTGACTCCTGTTGTTGTGTGAGGGGTGGTCCTGTAATGGAAAAGAAAGCGTGCTAGCTTGGTTGCCAAGGAATCACCAGTTAGCTTTCTTACAATTGACTTGAATGTTTAAACCGCCCTTTTGGCCAGTCCGTTTGAGGAAGGGTGATATGGTGCAGATTTTACATAAGTGATACTGTTGAGGCTGATAAGCTATTCAAACTCAGCACTCGTAAATGCCGCGCCGTTATCAGAAACAGCTACTTCTGGTAGTCTGTGAATGGCAAAACTCTGACATAGTTCCTCAATTGTAGCGCCTGATGTTAGTGACTTCACCTCAAATACGTCCGACCATTTTGAATGGGCATTGACAATGAGCAGAAACATTGTTCCCAGGGAAGGTCCAACATAGTCAATGTGTAACCACATCCATACCTGGATGGGCATTATGTAGTTCAATTAAAAGTGGCTCCCTTCCCTTTGGAGGGACTATCACTCATTTACCCCACAATATGTTGTAATCCTATTATTTCATGTCTTCTGTTGAAGTATGGTTTGTGACCAACCATGTAGCACTTGTTCTCATAGTTGAGGTAGGGCTGGGTCCCGACTTGTCCTGTCTCTGACCCGTTGAGCACATACTGGCAAGGAATCTAAGAAATTTAACAGTTCGACAAGTTCCTGTGGAACTGGTACATGCTCATCATTTTCTTGTAAAGACAAGTGACTGAGGACATCAGCGTTTGCGAGTTGATTGTCAGGCCTATGTATGAAGGTATGCTGCCAGAATTAAGGTCCCATCAGTATTTCTGTATCTTATTTCTATGTACCTTCTTCTTTCTAGCATAAACTTTAAACTCGGCCTTTTTTACTTCACTATTGGCCAGACTTCTCTCAGATGCAAGCTGAACTTGTCTGAGTTCAGTGGCTGAGTGTCCCAAAATTTCATGATCTGTCTATTTCTTTGGAAAATTCTGTGACTTTTGTTCCTGAAGCCTCTTTGGCTTCATTTAGCTGATTCTTCAGCCGTTCCATCTCTTTTTTGTATTTGTTTGCTGCCTCCTGGAAAATCGAGCATCGTTGTGTCTTCTCTGCCAACTCATTCTTCAGTTTGTTCGGAGAGGGGCTGAATTCTTTCTGTTTCTCTTCATACTTTTCCAGAGGTACAAACTTTGACCGGAGGGAATCTTGTTGTGTGTGAAGGTCTTTCAACAGGTTTTCTTTTCCCCTGTGAAGGTTGCTCACCTCGTCTCGAGCTCTGTCATCAAGCAGGGTCTCTTTGAGTTTCTTCTGCCGTTCTTCCAGAGTTTGGTTTAAGACAGCCTGCATTTCTTCAGCTTGTTGAGTCCTTACACACTCCTTTTTCAAAACAGGAATGTTTCCAGCTTCCTTCTGGAATCTCAGTGGCCAATCGTTGTTGATTTCCTTTAGCCAATTTCACCCTAGAAGGCTTGGCCCTCTGCCTCTCAATACTAACACTGGTAGCTTTGCTGATTGGCTTCTATAAGTTACTCTGCTTATGCCTTTTACTTGAATGTCTTCACCTGTGTAAGTTTTTAACTTGGGCGCTATTAGTTCCAAACTTAATTGATGTTCACCATTATTCAGATATCTGAAGGTATGTTCCCCAATTACTGTCGTGGAACCTCCCATGTCCACTTCCGTTCTAACAGGTTTGCCATTTACTTTCACTGTGACAAATATTGGTTCTGTCTGTCTTTCCAACTTTCAGATTAAACAATGAGTGAATGTCTGAATTTGTTGTTTCAGGCTCTTCTACATTGTAGATTTCATTGGGCTTCTTCTTTTGTCCACAAGCCTGTTTGAATCTTTCCTTGCACTGCCTCATCATATGTCCATTTCTGTGACAATGGTAGCATTTGACTTTTTAAAAACTGCCAATCGCTAAAAGACTAATCCCACCTCTATTAAAATTATTTTTCGATTTCGCTGCTAAGTTATTTTTCTTTATTTTTCAGCCAGCGGGGGGGCTGTTTCCTGCTTCTCGGCAGAGTCTCACTTTTTGGCGTCACTTTCAGCAGAGGTTTCCCATCCAATGTGGAGGATGGTGCCATTTTGCGCACCCTGTATTGCTTGTGAATCTCTTACAATGCTTTCCATGGCCAGCGCTATCTCTAGTGACTTCTTGAAATCCAGATTCACTTCGGTCAATAATCTTTTCTGAATAATGTCTTTTTTCACACTACACAATAAACGATGCCTGAGCATGTCATTCAGAGTCATACTGAACTCACAATGTTCCATTAGCTGCTTCAAATTTGCCACGTAGCATGCAGTTGTCTTACCCAGGGCTCTATTTCGCAAATTAAACCTGAACCTGTGCATCATGACTGAGGACTTTGGTTGAAAATGACCTTTCATGAAGTCTACCAATTCATCAAAATTCTTCGAATCTGGGGCACTGGATGCCATCAAACTTTCAATCAAACTGCAAGTTTTGCTTCCACAAGTACGCAAGAGGATCGCTCACCTCTTCTCTTCCCCCATAATCTCATTCACTTGAAAAAAGAACATGAGGGGTTCTATGTATTGAGACCAATCGTCTGTGGCTGGATCAAAAGGGTCAATTCTCCCAAATTGTGACATTTTGAGAGGGGATAACATCTTCAATTCTAACAGAGCTTGCTACTTACAATCACTGGGTGAGGTACAGTGCCGATTTCTTTTTAACTTGATTTCTTCTATTCAATCCTGTTTTAACCTTGTCACCACTTTGTTGTTTGATGGCTGAATTGTGCTATTAGTGATAGTGGTGATCTGCAGTCTCTTCTTGGGTGGAAACATTAGGTTTATTTACAATATACTTAGCAGCAACTACACTTGTGCTTTCAACTCCAACTCTATTTCTACGCTGACTTCTGAGGTAGCTTATGCTATTTTCCTATTGGTTACTACAGGTCATGTGATCTTTACTAACAATTATTATTCTTAAAGGTACATTACATACTAAATAAAACCATAATTACTATAGGAACATTCCCTGTGATGCACTGGGACACCACCAGCAGATAGTGTTGTCCTGGGAGGACGCCAGACACCTGTCTCTGGTGGCCCTGTGGGCTACCTTGGGGCAAGAAGCAATGTTCTCTCGAGGCTGTGGGTGGAGCCTGAATCCCAGAGTGTGGGGTGAAGAAGGTGTGGAGCTAGAAGCCACGAGGAGAAAGAGAGAGAGAGAGAGAGAGCAGCAGCAAGGAGCAGAAGCAGAGGCCCAGCACTTGTGTGTTCCAGAGTGGTAAGAGGCAAGGCTACAACTAGGGCAGCCCAAAGCCTTTGATAGTGGCTCAAGAACCGGGAGGGAAAATTGGGAATTGCAGCTGCTGGAGACCTAGACTGTGCAACGGGACATCACACCTGAGTCCAAGAAGCCACGAGGGGAGGAAGTTTCTCTTTGAGTCTGGATGACCAGGCAAACTGGCCCATTTAGTCACAGGGAATTAGTAAGAGGAGCTCTGCTAACTGAACTCTGCTACCTGGCTGATTACAGATCAGGAGTTAAGCTCTCAGTGGTATCCTGGTGGATCCAGAGTGTTGGCTGCGGGGATCCATTGTAAATAGTTCATTTCTCTGAGTTAAGCTTTTCCATTAATGCTTATGAAGAATTGATGTCAGTAGAATTGATGTCAGTGGAATAAAGGATCTCTGTTTTATAACCTTCATTCAGTCCGTGTGCTTGAATTATATCTAACACTCTTTTCCCCTTCTCTACCTCATCTTGTCAGTTTGTTTGGGAAGAGTTGAAATCTCCTATGATTATTATTCAATGTATTTCACTCATTTCAAAAATTTGATGACATTATTCTTCCACTATTTGGTGGTCTGTAGAATATCCCTATTATTGTGATCAGTGCTTTCTTATTTTTTATCTCAATCTTTATGGATTCTGTTTCCATCTTAATATTATTCATACCTTTGTGTATCTGCTGCCATTTTGGGCTCTAAGTAGCTTGGCTGCCCCACCTCCTTTTCCCTTTCTAAATAAAATATATCCCGTGATATTTAACTATCCTGTTCTTGTTGCCGGATATCAGTTATCCTCCTTACATTTGGTTCATCTCTGTAAATTATTGCCTCCAGTTCTCCTGGTTTTGTTTCAGATCCTGTGCATATTGCTGTACAGGCAATTCAATTCATTGCTGACCGTCACTGTATGTTTATGTGCTATAACTGTATCTATTCCCTGACTGCCGATATTACCCTAATTCCTTACCTTGGTCCTATTTCTTTTATCATCAGACTTCTGTTGTTTTCACCATATCTGTCTCCCCTTCTTATGAGTTTCAACTCCTCCTATCAACAGCCCTGAATATCCTTTCGGATGGAATATTTATTTTATTCCAGTACAGGTGGAGCTCTTTCCTGTTCCTGCACTGGTGTCAGTGTCCCATGAAATTAATTCTCCTTCCCGTACCACACGTTTACATTCCTGAACAATCTAACCCCATGCAAGTTAGCTGGCGCCAGGGTAATAACCCCGAGGTTATGACCTGGGGGATTGCTTCTCAATTTAGTTCCTAACTTCTGATAATCCCCTAGCAGAATCTCCTCTCAGTTCCTCCCGATGTCATTGAGCTAAGGTGAGAGAGAAATGGAATGGGATTTTATGGACTTTCCAGGCAAGATGGGCTGAATGGCCTCCTTCTGTGGTCTATCATTCTTTGATTTTACAGTGATCTGACAGAGTTCTTTAAAATTATGAAGAGATTTGATAGGAAAGATGTGCAGAAGATATTTACACTGTGGGAGAGTCCAAAACTAGCAGACTGGGCGACCGCTTTGCAGAACACCTTCAGTCTGTCCGCAAGCATTACCCAGACCTCCCTGTCACTTGCCATTTCAACACTCCACCCTGCTCTCTTGCCCACATGTCTGTCCTAGGCCTGCTGCATTGTTCCAGTGAAGCTCAATGCAAACTGGAGGAACAGCACCTCATCTTCTGACTAGGCACTTTACAGCCTTCCGGACTGAATATTGAGTTCAACAATTTTAGATCATGAACATTCTCCTCCATCCCCACCCCCTTTCCAATTTTCCCCCTCCTTTTTGTTTTTTTCCAATAATTTATATAGATTTTTCTTTTCCCACATATTTCCATTATTTTTAAATGTATTTCCATCCATTGTTTTATCTCTACCTTTTAGCCTATTTCGATCCCTTCCTTTCACCTCACCCCACCCCCACTAGGGCTACCTGTACCTTGCTTGTTCTGCTTTCTACCCTTAATTAGCACATTCCTTTAGATAATATCACCACCTTCAACACCTCTTTGTCCTTTTGTCTATGACATCTTTTGGTTATCTCCACCTATCACTGGCCCTCTATCCAGCTCTTCTTGTCCCCCCCGCGGCTCCCCTTAAACCAGCTTATATTTCACCCCTTTTCTATTTTTATTTAGTTCTGTTGAAGAGTCATACAGACTCGAAACGTTAACTATATCCTTCTCCGCAGATGCTGCCAGACCTGCTGAGTTTTTCCAGGTATTTTTGTTTTTGTTTTGGATTTCCAGCATCCGCAGTTTTTTGCTTTTTATCAAACTAGGATATGTAATTTATGAGAAACTTCTTTGGGGATTGGTGAGAGTACCTCACTCACTAGCACATGGAGTTGTTGACGTGACTTGAATAGCGTACTTAAGAGGAAGCTAGATAATCAGACAAGGGGGAAAGGAAGAGAAGCAGTTTGGGAGGAGTCTAGTATGCAGCTTAAACACCAGACAAGACCAATGTAATAGAAGACCTGATTCTATGCTATAACTTTATGGAATTCTTTATGTTTCCCTTTCCTTCCATATCTTGTGCTTCACTTTAAATGTCATTCTTCTGCACTTCCGAATCATCAACATGAATATCACACTTCACAAATTCTGACAAATCTACAGAGTCAGCCCAGCATTAATTCATTCTTTTAATAATATATTTTTAAGAGGTTTCAGCCCAACATCTGGGAGAAGTAAGAACATCTTACTTCTGTGTGACAGTGTTACTCATTGATTCACTGTCTAGGAGTGTGACAGTGTTACTCATTGATTCACTGTCTGGGAGTGTGACAGTGTTACTCATAGATTCACTGTCTAGGAGTGTGACAGTGTTACTCATTGATTCAATGCCTAGGAGTGTGACAGTGTTACTCATAGATTCACTGTCTAGGAGTGTGACAGTGTTACTCATTGATTCAATGCCTAGGAGTGTGACAGTGTTACTCATTGATTCACTGTCTGGGAGTGTGACAGTGTTACTCATTGATTCACTGTCTAGGATTGTGACAATGTTACTCATTGATTCACTGTCTAGGAGTGTGACAGTGTTACTCATTGATTCACTGTCCAGGTGTTCGACAGTGTTACTCATTGATTCACTGCCTAGGAGTGTGACAGTGTTACTCATTGATTCACTGCCTAGGAGTGTGACAGTGTTACTCATTAATTCAATGTCTGGGAATGTGACAGTGTTACTCATTGATTCACTGTCTAGGAGTGTGACAGTGTTACTCATTGATTCACTGCCTAGGAGTGTGACAGTGTTACTCATTGATTCACTGCCTAGGAGTGTGACAGTGTTATTCATTGATTTACTGTCTAGGAGTGTGACAGTGTTACTCATTGATTCACTGCCTAGGAGTGTGACAGTGTTACTCATTAATTCAATGTCTGGGAATGTGACAGTGTTACTCATTGATTCACTGCCTAGGAGTGTGACAGTGTTATTCATTGATTTACTGTCTAGGAGTGTGACAGTGTTACTCATTGATTCACTGCCTAGGAGTATGACGGTGTTACTCATTGATTCAATGTCTGGGAGTGTGACAGTGTTACTCATTGATTCACTGTCTGGGAGTGTGACAGTGTTACTCATTGATTCACTGCCTAGGAGTGTGACAGTGTTACTCATTGATCTACTGTCTAGGAGTGTGACAGTGTTACTCATTGATTTACTGTCTGGGAGTGTGACAGTGTTACTCATTGATTCACTGTCTAGGAGTGTGACAGTGTTACTCATTGATTCACTGTCTGGGAGTGTGACAGTGTTACTCGTTGATTCACTGTCTAGGAGTGTGACAGTGTTACTCATTGATTCACTGTCTAGGAGTGTGACAGTGTTATTCATTTATTTACTGTCTAGGAGTGTGACAGTGTTACTCATTGATTCACTACCTAGGAGTGTGACAGTGTTACTCATTGATTCACTACCTAGGAGTATGACAGTGTTACTCATTGATTCAATGTCTGGGAGTGTGACAGTGTTACTCATTGATTCAATGTCTGGGAGTGTGACAGTGTTACTCATTGATTCACTGTCTGGGAGTGTGACAGTGTTACTCGTTGATTCACTGTCTAGGAGTGTGACAGTGTTACTCATTGATTCACTGTCTAGGAGTGTGACAGTGTTATTCATTTATTTACTGTCTAGGAGTGTGACAGTGTTACTCATTGATTCACTGTCTAGGAGTGTGACAGTGTTATTCATTTATTTACTGTCTAGGAGTGTGACAGTGTTACTCATTGATTCACTACCTAGGAGTGTGACAGTGTTACTCATTGATTCACTGCCTAGCAGTATGACAGTGTTACTCATTGATTCACTGTCTGGGAGTGTGACAGTGTTACTCATTGATTCACTGTCTAGGAGTGTGACAGTGTTACTCATTGATTCACTGTCTGGGAGTGTGACAGTGTTACTCGTTGATTCACTGTCTAGGAGTGTGACAGTGTTACTCATTGATTCACTGTCTAGGAGTGTGACAGTGTTATTCATTTATTTACTGTCTAGGAGTGTGACAGTGTTACTCATTGATTCACTACCTAGGAGTGTGACAGTGTTACTCATTGATTCACTGCCTAGGAGTATGACAGTGTTACTCATTGATTCAATGTCTGGGAGTGTGACAGTGTTACTCATTGATTCAATGTCTGGGAGTGTGACAGCGTTACTCATTGATTCACTGTCTGGGAGTGTGACAGTGTTACTCATTGATTCACTGTCTGGGAATGTGACAGTGTTACTCATTGATTCACTACCTAGGAGTGTGACAGTGTTACTCATTGATTTACTGTCTAGGAGTGTGACAGCGTTACTCATTGATTTACTGTCTGGGAGTGTGACAGTGTTACTCATTGATTCACTGTCTAGGAGTGTGACAGTGTTACTCATTGATTCACTGTCTGGGAGTGTGACAGTGTTACTCGTTGATTCACTGTCTAGGAGTGTGACAGTGTTACTCATTGATTCACTGTCTGGGAGTGTGACAGTGTTACTCATTGATTTCACTGTCTGGAAGTTTGACAATGTTATTCAGTAACTTCACTGTCTGGGCGTGTGACAGTGTTCCCCAGTGATTTCACTGTTTGGAAATGTGACAGTGTTACTCATTGATTTCACTGTCTGGGAGTGTGACAGTGTTACTCATTGATTTCAAACAAAAACAAAAATAGCTGGGAAAACTCAGCAGATCTGACAGCATCTGTAGAGTGGAATAACGCTTCGAGTCCCTATGATGCTTCATCAGAAGAATAGGACTCTGGGACAGACAGTCAGCAGCACCAAGAGAAGAGTGAGAGAGGAGGACTCTGGGACATGCAGTCAGCAGCACCTAGAGGAGTAGAGAGTTGAAAAAAAGCATGAGAGGAGTCAGGAGTTGAAAAGGAGCATGAGAGGAGCCAGGAGTTGAAGAGAAGTGTGAGAGGAGTCGGGAGTTGAAGAGGAGAGAGGGGAGTTGGTAGTTGAAGAGATGCTGGGAGATCAGGGGTGACTGAGGGAGTTCGGTGAGGAGGGAACAAGGTGATTCTTTGAGTACCGTGAGTACGGCCGGGCAAGCATTTACTACTTTTATTGCTTAGAGTTTTTAAGGTCTTAGTTTGTGGTTCATCGTTTGAAGGGGCCATATTCTATAACAACGAGGAGCAGGGAAGAAGGGCCTGAGAGTGATTGATATTAAGTATCTTCCAAAAGTTTTAATTTAATTTAAAGGGGTAAGTCATGGCAGGAGAGCTCAAAGCCGTGGTGTGCTCCTCCTGCTCTATGTGGGAAGCTGGGCACATTTACAATGCCCGGGGCCAGCATTTGTGTGGGATGTGTCTCCAGCTGCAGCTCCTGGAAGCCTGGGTTTTGGAGCTGGAGCGGTGGCTGGGGACACCGTGGAGCATCTGCAAGGCCGGGAGCATCATGGATAGCACACATAGAGAGGTGGTCACACCGCAGGCAATGAGTCCACAGACAGGAAGGGAATGGGTGGCCACCAGGCAAAGCATGAGGACTAGGCAAGCAGTGTGGGAATCTCCTGTGGCTATTCCCCTGCAAAACAGATATACCACTTTGGATACTGTTGGGGAGAATGGCCTCTCAGGGGAAAGCAGCAACAGCCAAATTTGTTGCACCACGGTTGGCTCTGCTGCATGGGGGAGGAGTAAAAAGTGTGGGAATGCAATAGTTATAGGGGATTCAATTTTAAGGGGAATAGATAGGCATTTCTGTGGTCGCAAATGAGACTCCAGGATGGTATGTTGCCTCCCTGGTGCTAGGGTCAAGGATGTCTCAGAGCGGCTAGAGGATATTCTGAAGGGGGAGGGTGAACAGCCAGTGGCCGTGGTACACATTGGTACAAACGACATATGTAAAAAAAGGGATGAGGTCCTAAAAGCAGAATATAGGGAGTTAGGAAGTAAGTTGAAAATTAGGACCTCAAATGTAGTAGTCTCAGGAGTGCCACGTGCTAGTCAGAGCAGAAATAGCAGGATATATCGGATGGATACGTGGCTGAAGAGATGGAGAGAGGCTGGTTCCTGGGACATTGGGACTGGCTCTGGAGGAGGTGGGATCAGTACAAACTGGACAGGTTACACCTGGGCAGGACCGGGACTGATGTCCTAGGGGGAATAGTTGAGAGAGTGTTTGGGGAGGGTTTAAACTAAAATGGCAGGGGGATGGGAAATAACGTAAAGGAGTCAGAAGAGGGGGAATCAAGGACAAGAACAAAAGACAGAAAGGGGAATAAGAAAAGTGATAGAGAAATCAAGGGCAAGAATCAAACACGGCCTCAGTGAGAAATAGTGGGAACAAAGACAAGTAACGTTAAGAAGACAAGCCTTAAGGCTTTGTGTCTTAACCTGAGGAGCATTCACAATAAAGTGGATGAATTAACCGTGCAAATAGATGTGAACAGGTATGATATAGTCAGGATTACAGAGACATGGCTGCAAGGTGACCAGGGATAGGAACTGAACATCCAGGGGTATTTCAGTATTTAGGAAGGACAGACAAAAGAAAAAGCGATGGAGTTGCATTGCTGGTTAAAGAGGAAATTAATGCAATAGTTATTTTCCTTAGAACGAAGAAGGCCGAGAGGTGACTTGATTGAGGTGTACAAAATTATGAGGGGGATAGAGTGGACAGGATAAAATTGTTTCCCTTGGTGGAGAATTCTAGAATCAGGGGACATAGATTCAAGATAAGTGGCAGAAGGTGTAGGGGGGACATGAGGAAGAACTTTTTTACACAGAGGGTAGTGGGTGTCTAGAATTCGCTGCCCAAGTTGGTGGTAGAGGCAGAAACTCTAAACTCTTTTAAAAAGTATCTGGATCTGCACCTTAAGTGCTGTAAGCTGCAGAGCTATGGGCCGGGTGCAGGAAGGTGGGATTAGAAAGGGCACCTGGGTGTCCTCAGGCTGGCATGGACAAGATGGGCTGAATGGCCTCCTCCTGCACTGTAACTTTTCTATGGTTGTATGGTTCTACAGTGAGGAAATATATTAGCTCCGAGGATGTGGAATCTGTATGGATAGAGCTGAGAAACACTAAGGGGCACAAAACGTTAGTGGGGGTTGTATATAGACCCCCAAACTGTAGAGGTAATGTTGGGAAAGGCATTAAACAGGAAATTAGAGACACATGTTATAAGGGAACATCTATAATTAGGGGTGACTTTAATCTGCATATAGATTGGGTAAATCAAATTAGTAACAATACCGTAGAGGAGGAATTCCTGGAATGTATACGGGATGTTTTTCTGGACCAATACATTGAGGAACCAACGAGACAACAGACCATCCTAGACTGGGTATTGAGTAATGAGAAAGGAATAATTGGAAATCTAGTTGTGCGAGGCCCCTTGGGGATGAGCGACCATAATATGATAGAATTCTTCATCAAGATGGAGAGTGACGTAGTTGATTCTGAGACTTGGGCCCTGAATCTTAATAAAGGAAACTACGATGGTATGAGGCGCGAGTTGGCTATGATGGATTGGGAAACGTTACTTAAAGTGATGATGGTGGATAGGCAATGGCAAACATTCAAAGAGCACATGGGTGAACTGCAAAAATTGTTTATTCCTGTCTGGCGCAAAAGTAAAACAGGAAAGGTGGCCAAACCATGGCTTACAAGGGAAATTAGAGATCATATTAGATGCAAGGAAGAGGCATACAAATTGGCCAGAAAATACAACAGACCTGAGGATTGGGAGCAATTTAGAATTCAGCAAAGGAGGACCAAGGGATTGATTAAGAAGGGGAAAATAGAGTATGAGAGTAAGCTTGCAGGGAACATAAAAGATGACTGTAAAAGTTTCTATCGGTACGTGAAGAGAAAAAGATTGGTGAAGACAAATGTAGGTCCCTTACAGTCAGAAACAGGGGAATTTATAATGGGGAACAAAGAAATAGCTGACCAACTAAATACATACTTCAGTTCTGTCTTCACAAAGGAGGACACTAATAATGTACCAGAAATGTAGGGGAACACAGGGTTCAGTGAGAGGGAGGAACTGAAAGAAATCAATATTAGTAGGGAAATGGTGTTGGGGAAATTGATGGGATTGAAGGGCAATAAATCCCCGGGGTCTGATAAACTACATTCCAGAGTACTTAAGGAAGTGGCCCTAGAAATAATGGATGCATTGGTGGTCATCTTCCAAGATTCTCTGGAACAGTCCCTACAGATTGGAGGGTAGCTAATGTAACCCCACTATTTAAAAAGGGAGGCAGAGAGAAAACAGGGAATTATAGACCAGTCAGCCTGACGTCGGTAGTGGGGAAAATTCTAGAGTCCATTATAAAAGATTTAATAGCTGAGCACGTGGAAAACAGTGGTAGAATCAGATAGAGTCAGCATGGGTTTATGAAAGGGAAATCATGCTTGACAAATCTATTGGAATTTTTCGCGGATGTAAGTAGTAGAGTTAATGAGGGGGAGCCAGTGGATATGGTTTATTCACAATATAGATTAATGATTTAGACGAGGGAACTAAATGTAATATGTCCAAATTTGCAGATGACACAAAGCTGGATGGGAGAGTGAGCTGTGAGGAAGATGCATAGATGCTTCAGTGTGATTTGGACAAGCTGAGTGAGTGGGCAAATGCATGGCAGATGCAGTATAATGTGGATAAATATGAGGTTTTGATCCATTTTGATAGCAAAAGCAGGAAGGCAGATTATTATCTGAATGGCTATAAATTGAGAGAGGGGAATATGCAACGAGACCTGGGTGTCCTTGTACACCAGTCGCTGAAGGTAAGCATGCAGGTGCAGCAGGCGGTAAATAAGGCAAATAGTATGTTGGCCTTCATAGGCAGAGGATTCGAGTACAGGAGCAGGGATGTCTTGCTGCAATTGTACAGGGCCTTAGTAAGACCTGAAATATTGTGTGCAGTTTTAGTCTCCTTATCTGAGGAAGGAAGTTCTTGCTATAGAGGGAGTGCAGACTGATTCCTGGGATGGCGGGACTGACATATGAGTAGAGATTGAGTCAATTAGGATTATATTTGCTGGAGTTCAGAAGAATGAGGGGGATCTCATAGAAACCTATAAAATTCTAACAGGACTAGACAGGGTAGATGCAGGAAGGATGTTCCCAATGGTGGGGGAGTCCAGAACCAGGGGTCACAGTCAGGATATGACTGAGATGAGGAGAAATTTCTTCACCCAGAGAGTGGTGAGCCTGTGAAATTCGTTACCACAGAAAGTAGTTGAGACCAAAATATTGTATGTTTTCAAGAAGGAGTTAGATATAGCCCTTGGGGAGAAAGGGATCAATGGGTATGGGGAGAAAGCGGGAGCAGGCTATTGAGTTGGATGATCAGCCATGATCATATTGAATGGCGGTGCAGGCTCGAAGGGCTGAATGGCCTACTCCTGCTCCTAGTTTCTATGTTTCTATGTAGAACTAAAGAAAAATAGAAATGAGGTGAAATATAAGCTGGTTAAGGGGTGGGGTGGGGGGGGGGGGGGGGGGTGGGGGTGGTGGGTGGGGGCGGGTGGGACAGGTAGAGCTGGATAGAGGGCCAGCGATAGGTGGAGGCAAAGAAGAGATTGCCAAAGATGTCATAGACAAAAGGACAAAGGGGTGTTGACGGTGATGATATTAGGTAAGGAATGTGCTAATGGTGACATTAAGGGTAGAAAGCAGGATGAGCATGTGACAGATAGCCCTAGTGGGGGTGGGGTGGGGGAAGGGATCAAAACAGGCTAAAAGTTAGCGATAAAACAATGGATGGAAATAAATTTTAAAATAATATAAATAGGTGGGAAAAGAAAAATATATTTCAAAAAATATATATTTATTTAAAAATTATAAATTATTGGAAAAAGGGGGATCGGAAAGGGGGTGGGGATGGAGGAGGGTGTTCATGATCTGAAGTTGTTGAACTCAATATTTACTCCAGAAGGCTGTAAAGTGCCTAGTCGGAAGATGAGGTGTTGTTCCTCCAGTTTGTGTTGAGCTTCACTGGAACAATGCAGCAGGCCAAGGACAGACATGTGGGCAAGAGAGCAGGGTGGAGTGTTAAAGTGGCAAGCGACAGGGAGGTCTGGGTAATACTTGTGGACAGACCGAAGGTGGGGTGGGGGTGGTGGGGTGGTGGTGGTTGGGGGTGGGGGGGGGGGGGGGGTGGGGGGGTGGGTATAGTGGGAAGGAGGGTGGGGGGTTGTTAAGAGAGTTACAAACACATTGATATATGTTATTAATCCATATACTATCCATGTTGCTGCTTCCCATGGTCTCTCTCCTGTTCAGCATCCATCCCTTTTCTCCTTCACTTCTACTTCTCCCTCACTTAGTTACACACTCATCTTGCTTCTTTTGCTGCCCTCTTTCTTTTTCTTCCCATTTCTGTTTCCTCTGCTCTGGAAGGTGTGCTGTTGTAGGAGTGACACTGCTAGCAGGTGGTTTTGGTAGCTCTCTTCCCATTCTCCCCCCAAATGACTCCTGCTTCCCCACACCCCTACAGTCCAATTCTGGCCCCAGCTGTTCACCTCTATACTACACAACCCCCTTCCTATCAGCCCCTGCCTCTTCTCCTTTTGACCTTCTAAACTCTTTTAATTCTTCCCCCTCTTCAATGTGCTGCCTTTCACTCAACTTTGCACTTCTATTCCTTCTCCCAACAGCTAATAATGATAACCCTTAACTTGTTTTCCTCCTCCTTCCTGACCACGTCCTTCAAAGGGGATTCATTTGCTTTCAAAGTTTGCTTTAATAAATCAAATTAGGATGAAGAATGAAGCTCTCTGCTTCTCTCTCTTTATTGACGGATTTCCACAGAGTCGGAATGATTCCTGAGCCATTTAAATATGGTGGGCAGGACCCGATTCCAGGATTCCTACCCTCATTTCTGTCATCCACGATTTTCTCTTTGGCGGGATAAGGGTGTGGGTAGTGAGCCTGCGCTCCTGACCTGACCAGCTAAATTGGCGGGGGGAGGGGTGGGGGGTAGACTTGGCATCTCCTAGCCCCCTGCATTTTTCACAAAGTCAGGCCAGCTTCGTCATGAATTGTGGTTCACATATCTCAGAGGAGTCATGAATCACAGTCTGGATTCAGGAACCTTTTGAAAGGTAACTATGAAAGGTCTTACCCATGTACCCATGCCCCCTCCATGCCAACTCAATGTTGGCTCATACCCCTTCCACTCCCATGGCCCCTCATACCCTCTGTGCCAACTCATGGTCCTCCCATGCCCATTCTCCCAGTATACACCGTGTACAGAAGCAATGAACCCTATGGTAGCAATGGCATTTGTGAAACTGCTCAGAAAAAAATCCCATTCATACTTTTTTGGAAAGCAAACTGCTGTTCCTATAACCCTTTGAAAATGTGAATCAAACAGTCCATTAAAGTATCAATAGCTGAAGATTTAGCACTTGACACCTCTTCATCTTGCGCAAATAAACATTGAGACATTGACAAAAGAGATTACAGGAAAATATCAACTTATTGTAAACTCATTGAGATGCCAACCAAGCAAAGTCAACACTTTTTGCACCTGTGTAAACAAATTCACATGATGTTTTTATAAGAGTCAAGGTTCTCAGCCAAGCGTGCATAATGAGGCTTGGCTGAGAGCCAAAGTGAGTCTACCCACCTCAGTAGCCAAAATCCAGCCCTCTATGCCTATGCATCTCTCTTAATAGAAGCAAAATACTGTGAAAACTGGAAATCTGAAATAAAAAACAGAAAGTGCTAGAAAAACTCAGGTCTGGCAGCATCTGTGAAGGGAGGAACAGAGTTAACATTTTGAGTCAATGTGACTCTTCTTCAGACTGGATGGAAAGTAGAAATGTGATGGGTTTTATGTCATTGAAAGGAGGGAAGGGGAGGAAGAACAAAATGGAAGCTCTGGGATTGGATAGACAGTGGGAGAGACTAAATGTCAAGATATCATGGAACAAAAGGCAAAGGGAGTGGCAGTGGTAACACTGCATTAATTAAATATATCATTTATATTTTATATAAATGTGTACATGATGGTACCAACATTTAGTGGGGTATTGTCTTGATGAAAAATGTTCAACTAATTGGCATGCAGACACAATAGCCTGGACAACAAATTCAAATAAATGCTTGCATTCATATAGCACCTTTAATGTAACACAACACATCCCAAGTAGCTTTTCAAGTGGTTGTCAGGAAAGGGACTGTGAACCATGGAGGGAGAGATTAAAGGGGTTAATCGAAACCTGACTGAAAAGATGGGTTTTCAGAGACATTTCCTTCTTTTTCTAAGGCACTCCCTTAGGATTAAGGATGCCTTGTTTCCACTCTGGTTCAGTGGGTTGTGAGATGGCTGATATGTCCCATGGACGATCTGCAGAATCAGCCACATGTGAGGCAGATGTTACTTGGAGAATTGTTTGGAGGTTTGTGCGCTCCCTCTGACTCTTCAACTTCGTCTCTGCAGATCTCAAAGACTCTCGACGTGTTCAGTGCTTTCTCGGGTGAGCCTTCTTCATTTTGGATGTTCACAAGCCAGAAGCTCCCATGAGTTGGCGGTTTTGCTTGACCTCTTTGGAGATGCTTTGAGGAGATCCCTGAAGCATTTCAGCTGCCCTCCTGGGAGTCCCTGCTGAGGCAGAATTCCCCAAGTGAAGCACTGTTTTGTGAATCTGGTGTCAGGTATATTCATTTCAATCCTAAATAGCCCATTATCTTTAGACTGTGCCCTCACATTCTCAATACCTCAGCCAAGGGAAACAACCTCTCAGCATCTACCATTTTAAGCCCCTTCAGAATCTTGCAGGTTTAATTCTTCTGAACAGCAACTTATATTTCTATAGCACACTTAACATAATGAAGCTTCCTAAGGTGCTTCACAGGAGCTTTTTAAAACAAAATGTGGCATCGATCCATGTAAGGAGATATTAGGTCAAGTGACCAAAAGCTTGGTCAAAGAGGTAGGTTTTCAGGAGTATCTTAAAGGCGGAGAGTGAGGTAGAGAAATGGAGATGTGTAGGGAGGGAATTCCAGAGCTTGTGGCCCAGGCAGCTGAAGGCATGGCCACCAATAATGGAACAATTAAAATCACAAATATACAAGAGGCCGGAATTAGCGGAGTACAGGTATCTCAGAGTTGTGGGGCTGGGGGAGATAAGAGGGGCTGAGGCCATGGGGGGATTTGAAAACAAAAATGTGGATTTTCATTTGACTAAGAGCCAATGTGGTCAGCGAACACAGGGGTGATAGAGGTACAGGATTTGCTGTGAGTTAAGACATGGGCAGCAGAGATTAGGATGACTTTAAAGTTTAGAGAGAGTAGAATTTGGGAGGCCAATCAGGAGTACATTGGAATAGTCAAATCTAGAGGTAATGCAGACATGGATGAGGGTCTCAACAGCAGATGAGCTGAGACAGGGGCAAAGTCAAGTGATGTATGGAGGTGGAATTAGTCCCAATTTAGTGTCTCTCATCATAGGGAAACCGTCTCATTCCAGGAACCAGTCTGGTGAACCTTCTCCGTACCATCTCCATATATCCTTCCTTAAATATGGAGACCAAAACTGTGCACAGTATCCTAGTTGGGGCTTCACAAAGCCCTGTACAATTGTAGCAAGACTTCCTTATTCTTATACTCTAATCCCCTTGCAATAACAGCCAACATGCCATTTGCTTTCCTAATTGCTTGCTGTACTTGCATGTTAACTTTCTGTGTTCCTTGTATGCGTATGACCAAGTGTCTATGACATCAACATTTACAAGTTTCACGCCTTTTGAAAATATTCTGCTCTTCCATTCTTACATCCAAAGTGAATAACCTCACACTTCCCCACATTATACTCCATCCCTTGTTGCCCACTCACTTAACCTGTCTATATCTCTTTGCAGCCTCTTTGTGTTCTCCACACAGTTTACTGGCTTTGTATCATCAGCAAACTTAAAAAGGTTACTCGCTGTATCTTCATCTAACTCGTTAATATAGGTTGTAAATAGCTTAGGGCACAGCACTGATTCTTGCAGCACTCCATTAGTTGCAACCTCTCAACTTCACTATGTCCCTGTTTACCCCTACTCTCTGCTTCCTGTTCATTAATGAATCATCTATCCATGTTAATATATTTCTCCCAACTCCATGAGCCCTTATGTTGCATGTTAACCTTTTGTTTGGTACCTCATCTAATGTCTTTTGGAAATCCATGTATACTACATCTACTAGTTCCCCTATTTCCATTACTTTTAAATGTATTCCACCCATCATTTATCTATACATTTTATGCCCTTTTAGTCTTATTTCACCCCACCCCCACTAGAGCTATCTGTACCTTTCTTGTCCTGCTATCCATTCTTAATTAGCACATTCTTTTAGATAATATCACCACCTTCAACACCTCTTTGTTCTTTTGTCTGTGACATCTTTTAGTTATCTCCTCCTATCATTGCTTGCTTGTCCTAACAACACCCCCTCACCCCTCCCCTCCACTTAAACCAGCTTATATTTCATCCCTCTCCTATTTTTACTTAGTTCTGTTGAAGGGTCACGAGGACTCGAAACGTCAACTGTTCTCTTCTCCGCCGATGCTGCCAGACCTGCTGAGTTTTTCCAGGTATTTCTGTTTCTGTTTCTGTTTTGGATTTCCAGCATCCGGAGTTTTTTGTTTTTATATCTATATTTATATATATACTAGTTCCCCTTTACCTACCCTATTAGTTACAAATATGATCCCCCTCAGATGTAGGCTATCGGGTCCTGGGAATTTGCCAGATTTTAACCCCTTAGGTTTCTCCAATACTTTTTCTCTGCTGATATTAATTACATTGGGCTGAATTTTACATGTCCCTGGCAGGCATGTTTCTCGTTGGAGGTGGGGGGGGCACATAAAAAGGGGGGGGTGCCCATTCCACCACCTTCCTGCCCATGCCTGAGTTCACCCCCTTAATACAGGGGCTGTCCAGGTGCTGAAATTGGCAACGTGCCCACCATATTTAAATGAACAATTCAGGGTCAATTAGTCTTGTTATCAAGCGTATTGACCCTGATAACATGCTGACCATGCCATAAAGCATTTGGCATGGGTAGCTAGGCGAGAGTGGAAAGTCCAATTTTTGAACTGAAATGTCTAAAGTGCGGGAAGGAAGGGGCTGGTCGCTCTTCGGAGGCTGCCCTTTGCTAATCGTGGGGGCCCTCCTACCTGCTTCCTCCCTTAAACCCACCCCTCCTTCCCCTCACTACCTCCCTCCCTAACATTCCCAAATCCTCCCAGCACAAGGCCCTGGACTGACCTGCTCCAGTGATCCAAGGCCTTGGGAGTTCTTTCTTCACCAGAGTCTTGGCAGTGGCCACTGATGCTCTCCTATCAATGCCAGGGCTGATGGAGTTGCTGACCAATTGGATTGACCAGCAACTCCAAAGCGTGGGATGTCCACCCTAGTGTGGGGCAGAAGCACCACTCAGCCCTCATTAATCAGCTCTGCAGCATTTTATGGCTGTGGAGCAGGTCTGCGGGAAGCCTGTCAGTTCCATGCCGACATGGTTTCTGGGGGTTGTCTGATGTTTGCCCCATCCCTGTATTATTGCACCCATTAAGTTCCTCACTCTTATTATCCCCTTAGTTAATCTCTATTTCTGGGATGTAATTTGTATCTTCTACTGTGAAGACAAGTATAAAATATTTTTTTCAATGTCTCTTCCATTTCTTCATTCTTCATTTCTGTCTCTGCTTCTAAGGGACCAACATTTATTTTAGCTACTCTCCTCCTTTTTATGTTCTTATAAAAGCTCTTACAATCATTTGTTGTATTCTTTGCTAGTTTATTCTCATGTTCTATCTTTTCCCTTTTTAGCAGCTATTTGGTGACCTTTTGCTGGTTTCTAAATCTCCCAATCCTCAGATTTACTACTATTATTTGCAACATTATAAGCCTTTTCTTTTGGTCTAAAATGATCCTTAACTTCCTTAAAAGCCATGAATTGATCTTTATCACTGTGACTTTGTTTTTTAATGGAATTTATTATGGTTGATATTTTTGAACTGTTCTTTAATTTGACTGGTGTAGACGAGTTTAGGGGAAGAGTGGAGCCATTATGTAGAAAATGACTTATGACCCAAACTAAGGCCTATATCTATATCTCAAACCTGTATCTCCAAATGCCTCACATGCCTGTGTTTGAACAAACTACTTTATCCTTCACATTGATGGTAAGTCATATTATTAAGCCATAGTTTAAAGTGTATATGTGTATGATAATTTTTATATTATGAACGATGTTTGAGTGTTAAAGGGGTTAAAAATATTAAACCTACAAACTTGTTTCCTAGTAGAGATGTGTGGACAGTTGATAGATCTGGAAGTGGGTATGCAATAGCTAAAATTTGAGAACCTCTTGTTTAGATAATATGGCTCCACTCAGTGGCCGGGTTGTGCAAAAGGAACTTACTTTAAAAAAATGTGAAACTCTAAGCTCTGTGCTTCTGTGCTTTGCTCTCCTTCTTTAAAGTGCTCCTGAACACCTGCCTCTTGGATCAACCCTGTCCTAATATCTATGTTTGAGTTAAAGTGTCAAAATTTGTCCAGTAACTGCTGTGAATCTTTGGAATGTTTTGCTGTGTTAAATGTGTGACATAATGGTAAATTATTATTGAGGGGCTGCCATATTTTGGATGTTACTGCAGTGTATGACTATAATTTGTGATCCAGGTTTGGCCTGTTTGTGGACTAGTTGAAAAACCCTGTGCTTTCCTACAACTTCGAAAGGTGCTTTCACTCTGTTTACATGTTTGCTTGTGGTGGATGTCATTATTTACCAGAAAGGACATGGCAAATGAAATATAATTTGAATATGTGAAGCAATCCACTTTGGTAGAGAAAACAGAAAGGCAGTGTATTTCTTAAATGGTGAGATGGGGAACCTTGATGTCCAAAGGGGCCTTGCTGTCCTTGTTCATGAGTCACTAAAAGTTAGCATGCAGATGCAGCAAGGAATTAGGAAGGCAAATGGTATGTTGGCCTTCATCACAAGGGTAATTAAGTACAGGAGTGAGGATGTCATGCCGCAGTAACTTAGAGCCTTGGCAAGACTGCACCTGGAGTATTGTGTGCAGTTTTGGTCTCCTAAGGAAAGGTGTACTTGCCATGGAGGGTGTGCAGCAGACTTTCACCAGATTAATTTCTGGGATGGCACAATTGCCTTATGAGGAGAGAGAGAGGAAACTGGGCCTGTATTCTCTAGAGTTTTGAAGAACTAGAGGTGATCTTACAGAGGCTGACAGGGTAGATGTAGAGAGGATGTTTCCCCTGGCTGGTGAGTCTAGAACCAGGAGACACAATCTCTGATTAAGGGGCAGGCCATTTAGGAATGAGATGAGGAGGAATTTATTCACTCAGAGGGCAGTAAATCTTTGGAATTCTGTACCCCAGAGAGCTGTGGAAGCTCAATCATTGAGCATGGTCAAGACAGAAATCGATAGATCTCTGGATACCTATGGCATCAAGGAATATGGGGAGAGTGGGGAAAATGGCATTGAGGTAGATGATCAGCCATGATCTGTTTGAATGGTGGAGCAGGCTCGAAGGGCTGAATGACCTACTCATAAGAAATATGAACAGGAGTAGACCATTCAGCCCTTCAAGCCTGCTCTGCCATTCAATAAGATCATGGCTGATCATCTTGTGTTTCGATTTCCACATTCCCATCTAACCCTGATAACCTTTGATTCCCTTGTCTAACAAGGAACTATCTACCTCTGCCTTAAAAATATTCAATGACCCCGCCTCCACCACCTTCTGAGGCAGAGCGTTCTAAAATCGCACAATCCTCTGAGAGAAAAAATTTCTCCTCATCTCTGTCCCAAAAGGGTGACCCCTAATTTTAAAACAGTGCCCCCTAGTTCTGGACTCACCCACAAGAAAAAACATCCTTTCCACATCCACCTTGTCAAGGCCGTTCAGGATCTTGTAAACTTCATTCAAATCACCCCTCACTCTTCTAAACTCCATTTGGAAACAGGTCCAGTCTGTCCAACCTTTCCTCATAAGACAACCCACTCATTCCAGGTATCAATCTAGTAAACCTCCTCTGAACCGCCTCCAATGCATTTACACCTTCCTTAAATAAGGGGACCAAGACTGCACACAGTATTCGAGGTGCGATCTCCCCGATGCCCTGTATAACTGAAGCATAACATCCTTACTTTTATGTTCAATCCCTCTCGTAATAAAGGTTAGCATTCCATTAGCCGCCTTAATTACTTGCTGTACCTGCATACTAACTTTTTGTGACTCATGCAATAAATCCCTCTGCACCTCGGAATTATGCAGCCGTTCTTCACTTAAGTAATACTCTGCTTTACTTCCTTCCTGCTAAAGTGAACAACTTCACATTTTCCCACATTAAACTCAATTTTCCAGATTCTTAAAAACAAAAAAGCTGCGGATGCTGGAAATCCAAAACAAAAACAGAATTACCTGGAAAAACTCAGCAGGCCTGGCAGCATCGGCGGAGAAGAAAAGAGTTGACGTTTCGAGTCCTCATGACCCTTCAACAGAACTTGTTCTGTCGAAGGGTCATGAGGACTCGAAACATCAACTCTTTTCTTCTCCACCGATGCTGCCAGACCTGCTGAGTTTTTCCAGGTAGTTCTGTTTTTGTTTCCAGATTCTTGCCCACTCACTCAATTTATCTATATCCATCTGCAACCTCCTCATGTCCTCTTCACACTTTCCTACCTATCTTTGCGTCATCTGCAAATTTAGCTAACATGTCTTCACTCCCCTCATCTAAGTCATTGATGTAAATCATAAAAAGTTGAGGCCCCATTACAGACCCCTGTGGGACTCCACTCGTCACATCCTGCCAATCCAGAAAAAGACCCATTTATACATACGCACTGTCTTCTGCCAGCCAGCTAATCTCCTATCCGGGCTAATATATTACCCCCTACACCATGCGCTTTTATTTTCCATAATAACCTTTGATGTGGCACCTTATCAAATGCCTTCTGGAAATCCAAATACAGCACGTCTAAAGGTTCCCTTTTATCCACTGCGCATGTTACTCCTTCAAAAAACTCCAATAAATTGGGTAAACATGATTTCCCTTCACAAAACCATGCTGACTCTTCCCGATTACCTTGAGTTTTTCTAAGTGCCCAGCTATAACCCCCTTAATGATTGTTTCTAATAACTTCCCCATGACAGATGTCAAGCAACTGGCCTATAGTTTCCTGTTTTCTGCCTCCCTCCCTTCTTGAATAGAGGGGTTATATTTGCTACTTTCCAATCTGATGGAACCTTTCCAGAATCTAGTGAATTTTGGAAAATTAACACCTGCACCTCGACTACCTCATTAACCACCTCTTTTAGACCTTAGGATATAGTCCATGTGGGACTCCTGCTCCTATGTCCTATGTATTATGATTAAATTTATCCAGAGCATCTTGTAGTATGTGGTCGAACTGTCTCTAATAATGGATGGAATTTTCCCAGAGTTGCACTAAGTGCGGCAGTGGGTGGGTAAAATGGTGTCCTACCTGCTGATGAAAATGGCGTGTTTTTATGCCGTATCATCACGAACCCACCTCATTATTTATTCACTCCTGCAAAACATGTCATTTCCATGGTGATCGGGTTCTCATTCGCCCACCCACCATCACCCCGCTGTTGCATCTTGCCGGCCGCCATCTTTAAAAGGCAGCCGCCATCAAAGTGCTCATCACCACCAACTCACCACCGCTGCCTGGGAGGCATGGCCAGGAAAGGCAAAAAGACTGCAGCCCCCACTTCAACGATGGGGGGTCCCGAGTGACTGCCGAATGTTGTGGAGGCCGCTGGGATGTGCTCTACTCCCGCTCTGGCCGCAGGATGGGCAGCAATGTCACCAACCCGGTTTGGGAGGCGGTGGCAGTGGTGGTCAGCGCCAATGCCCTGCAGAGGAGGACAGCCACCCAGTGCCACAAAAGGATGAATGATCTCCTCCGTTCCACCAGGGTAAGTCACTCTTTTCATCACTCCCAATTTTCACACTCATAAACCCATCACACACCCACAGGGCCCTCACTCACTGCCAGTTCAAGGGACATCACCATTCACTCTCTCACGCTCACCGTCATTGTCCTCATCCAGTCCATGGGACCACTCACCACCAACACAGGACAGGCACACTTATCATCTGGCCCGACAAGCATCCTGATATACTCTCCATGCAGGACAAATTGGCTCACAACAGGAGGGAAAGGTTGCAGACAGGTAGAGGGATGCCAGAGATCAAAGTTCTGACAGAATTCGAAAACAGAGCCATCCAGTTGGCCGGCAATGACCGGGACCGGTCCTGTGCTGACGGTGAGGTCAGTGCTGCTCTACCAAGTGAGAATCCAGCAGTGCAACATCCATCAGACAACCATGCTGTGAGTGATGTGTCCTCTTTCACAGGCCACTGCCATGCACTAATTATCCCCCCTTGCTTTCACAGGCACATCTGGGAAGCAGCTGACAGAGCCCATGACCCAGGGCCTCCAGTCAAGTCCTGAAGAAACCTCTGAAGAGGAATCTGGAGGCACCCTCCGTGAAGTCCCATCACAGCGCTCACCCACATCCTCCACCAGCGCAGAGCCACACAACTCAGTGGGACCTAGCTTTAGTGTAGCCTCGGGATCACAATCTGGTGAGCACATCGCACTGTCTGATCCACAGCAGGCGGAGGCAAGGACTTCCAGATTGCAAGACACGATGGAAGATCCTGTCCACCTTCAGGCTGAGGTGATAGCACCAGCACTGCAACACACCGAGGCCAACACTGGCAGGGTGGCAGCCACCATGGAGACCTTGGTCCAGAACATCGCTCTTGCACTGCTGCACGAGCTTAACTCCATTGCAGATGCCATAGTTGGCCTCCAACAGTGCGTATGCGAGAGGTGTGCTGGGCAGCTCAAACTCACTCCAGCTACCCCTTCCACTCACGGAGTCAGCCCTTGGGCACCCATAGGGAGGAGGATCAGCAGGTGTACGCTCCAGGTCCCATCCATCAAGGTGAATCTGGGAGCGACTGGCCCATCCGAATCCCATGTTCCTATGACCTCTCCAGCTCCAGCTCCACAGGCCGAGGTAGGTGCCACTGCCACACAGCAGGACCCCAAAAGCAGGCCAGGGCCCTCCAAGTCTCGGCTCTCCAGAGGACACCCGCGAAAGTCATCACAGATAGGGAGCCACAGTCAGCAGGCTGCTTCCACCTCCACTGTGGATGTCCAGGGAGCACCAAGAGGTAGCAGCAGGGTTAGGAAAGTTAGGTAAAAGGAGTTGCTGGGCGTGGGTACATAATGTTTACTATTGTCAATAAACTCCTAACAATGCCACTCTGCCTATGGCTCCTTGTTCTGATGAGCAGGGTCCGTGTCACTCAGATGTGGAACTTTTCTGCACAAGGTAAAGGCAGGTGTCTCAGTCCAGGGCCTCTTCCCTGTGCTCTCTGCAGCCTTCAGACCACAGTGATTGTCCAGCCTCATATTCGCTGGAAATATTCCTGATGCCTGCACCTCGGCAGTGCTGGTCATTGCTGCCAGAATGTCATGGGCAGGCGCCACAGAGTTCTTTCATTCTCTATGTGCTCTCAACACCTTTAAGGTGGGGCTGGCCCCCATCACACCAGCATATGGGACCAGTGATGTTGTGCACCAGCTCCTGAAGGGCTGAGGTGCTGAAGGTGGACACAGCATCAGATGCATCTGGAGTTTCATGGCTGTGTCTCTGAGGTGGCCCTGATCACTGAGCGCATGTGAGCTGCCCTCGGCCAGACAGGAGCCAGACACTCTCAGATGCTATGTGAAGATCTATAGAGTGTCCTCACTACATGTTGTCATCATCCTCCTATGATCGAGCAACTATTAGGGCCTCCACTGCATCTCCATAACAGAAGCATTCTCACAGAGGGTATTGGCGCTGCCATAAGCTAGACTGGTGTCAAATGTTCACAACTGTGATGAGAGGATCCATGGGGACACCTCACTGCATGTTGTCATCATCCTCCACAAATCTGGCAGCTATGAGGGCCTCCCAAACACACCTGCCTCATCTGACCAGTACGAGAACCTCATCCCGGTTATCATCACCACCGAGAACCCCCTCACCATCAAACCTGTCGGCGTCCTCCTCATCCGAGGAACCTCCAGCTCCTCCATCTCCTCCTCAGCCAGCTCCTCTCCTCGCTGCAGTGCCAGGTTGTAAAGGGCTCAGCAGACAATGATGATGCGTAACACACTCCGTGGACTCTATTGCAGGGCATTGCTAGACCAGCCCAGGCACCAGAACCTCATCGTCAGCATCCCGATGGTCTGCTCCACCGAGTTTCGAGCTGCAGCATGAGCCTCGTTATAAGACCATAAGACACAGGAGCAGAAATTAGGCCATTCGGCCCATCGAGTCTGCTCTGCCATTCAATCATGGCTGATAAATTTCTCAACCCCATTCTCCCGCCTTCTCCCCATAACCTTTGATCCCCTTACCAATCAAGAACCTAATTATCTCGGTTTTAAATACACTCAATGATGTGGCCTCCACAGCCTTCTGTGGCAATGAATTCCATAGATTCACCACTCTCTGGCTAAAGAAGTTTCTCCTCATATCTGTTCTAAAAGGTCTTCCCTTTACTCTGAGGCTGTGCCCTCGGGTCCTAGTCTCTCCTACTAATGGAAACATCTTCCCCACGTCCACTGTATCCAGGCCTTTCAGTATTCTGTAAGTTTCAATCCGATCCCCCCCTCATCCTTCTAAACTCCATTGAGTATAGACCCAGAGTCCTCAAACGTTCCTCAAATGTTAAGCCTTTCATTCCTGGGATCATTCTCGTGAACCTCCTCTGGACCCTCTCCAGGGCCAGCACATCCTTCCTGAGATACGGGGCCCAAAATTGCTCACAATATTCTAAATATGGTCTGACCAGAGCCTTATAAAGCCTCAGCAGCACATCCCTGCTTTTATGTTCTAGTCCTCTCGAAATAAATGCCAACATTGCATTTGCCTTCCTAACTACTGACTCAACCTGCAAGTTAACCTTAAGAGAATCCTGGACTAGGACTCCCAAGTCCCTTTGCACTCCAGATTTCTGAATTCTCTCCCCATTTAGAAAATAGTCTATGCCTCTATTCTTCCTACCAAAGTGCATGACCTCACACTTCCCCACGTTGTATTCCATCTGTCACTTCTTTGCCCATTCTCCTAACCTGTCCAAATCCTTCTGCAGCCTCCTCAATACTACCTGTCCCTCCACCTATCTTTGTATCATCTACAAACTTAGCCAGGATGCCCTCAGTTCCTTCATCTAGATCATTAATGTATAAAGTGAAAAGTTGTGGTCCCAACACTGACCCCAGCGGAACTCCACTAGTCACAGGCCGCCATCCTGAGAAGGACCCCCTTATCCCCACTCTCTGCCTCCTGCCAGACAGTCAATCTTCTATCCATGCTAGTACCTTGCCTCTAACACCATGGGCTCTTATCTTACTGAGCAGCCTCCTGTGCGGCACCTTGTCAAAGGCCTTCTGGAAGTCCAAGTAGATAACATCCATTGGCTCTCCTTTGTCTAACCCACTCATTACCTCCTCAGAATTCTAACAGATTTGTCAGGCATGACCTCCTCTTGATGAAACCATGCTGACTTTGCCCGATTTTTACCATGTACTTCCAAGTATTCTGAAATCTCATCCTTAATAATGGACTCTAAAATCTTACCAACGACCGAGGTCAGGCTAATCGGCCTGTAATTTCTCATCTTTTGCCTCACTCCCTTCTTAAACGGGGGGGGGTGTTACATTAGCGATTTTCCAGTCCTCTAGGACCCTTCCTGACTTGAGTGATTCCTGAAAGATCACCACTAACACCTCCACTATCTCTTCAGCTATCTCCTTCGGAACTCAGGGGTGTAATCCATCTGGTCCAGGTGATTTATCCACCTTCAGACCTTTCAGTTTTCCTAGCACCTTCTCCTTGGTAATGGCCACCATACTCACCTCTGCCCCCCTGACATTGTTATACTGTCGCTCTGCTGCAGTCTGAGGCCGCTGCACGGGTCTCAACAGCCATGGCCTCTGCGGGTAGCCCTTGTCCCCGAGGTGTCAACCCTGCAGCCCCTGTGGATCCTGGAAGACTGCAGGGATCTCCAAGCGACTCAGGATGTAGGTGTCGTGCACACTCCCTAGAATCCATGTGCACACCTGCAGGATGTCGCATACCAGGTGGTATGTCGCATACCAGGTGGTCGCATACCAGCTGCACGTTCAGTGAGTGGAATTCCTTGTGGTTAATGAAGTTCACCGAGTGTAGCGATGGAGACCTGAGCACCACATGAGTGCAGTCAATCTCACCCTGCACCTGTGGGAATCCCGACATCTGGGTGAATCCAATGGCCCTGGCATCCTGGCTATCCTGGTCCTGGGCAAAATGCACAAAGTTGTTGCCATGGAGAAGATGGTATCTGTGACCTCACGGATGCATTTGTAGGTGAAGGATTGTGAAATCCCACAGAGGTCACCTGTGGAGCCCTGAAAGGAGCCACTGGTATAGAAATTGAGCACTGCGGTCACTTTCACAGTCACTGGCAATGGATGCCCTCCATGTCCCCTTAGTGCCAAGTCCTGCAGTAAGTGGCAGATGTGAGCCACCAGCTCCCTCGACATGTGAAGTTGTCGATGATACTGGTTCTCAATTATCTGCAGAAATGGCAGATGGCGTCTTAGACCCTGGGTGCCGACCAGCCACGGCTTGCTGTTGGTCCTGGACAGTGTGTGCTGGAGCCCCTGCTGCCACCTCTTCATGAGGTTGCTGCTCCTGCCTTTGCACAGCCAGGAGCCTCAGTCCTCCTCTTCTCCACTGTCTACAGTCTCTGTCGGCCAGCAGGATTTTAATTTTTTAAATTCATTCATGGGATGTGGGCTTCGCTGGCTGGGCCAGCATTTATTGCCCATCCCTAGTTGCCCTTGAGAAGGTGGTGGTGAGCTGCCTTCTTGAACCGCTGCGGTCCATATGGTGTGGATACAGCCACAGTGCTGTTAGGGAGGGAGTTCCAGGATTTTGACCCAGCAACAGGATCCATGATCCTGATATGGTCCTCCTGCAGCATGAAAGAGAGAGAGACGTTGTTATCATGGCTGCACTTAGCACCTTTCCTGCTCCTGTGTGACTGCCCCTTAATGCTTCCTGGAGACTGCTAGTCACCCCTCGGATGGCCAGAGGTGAGTGAGCTGCATGTCTACCCTGTCAACCTGCAACATTGGGGACACTGGCCCAAACCGGGACGCTGAGATTGCAAGGGGCTGTGAGCACCTCCAGCAGTGACTGTTACATGGCCAGCGTTAGTGAGGAGATTGTACAACGTGTGCAGTCCAACTGTTCCATGGTCCAATAAAGTGGTGGTGGACTCAAAGCCTGTTCTGTTGTGGGGGGGTGGGGGTGGCGGAGGTGGGGTGGGGTTTGGAGGTGTAAAGGTAAGGAGCGCTCGGTGGCCCTTTGGTGCTCCGCGTTGCTGGCATGGGCCGGCAGTCTAGGAGTCTGACCTCAATCATATCCCTGTGGCTGCGCCTGATCTGTCTCAATTGCAGAGGCCTGGTCAGTTTATACAGGTGTCCCTAATGTGTGGTCACTCCCCTCGCTTTCCCTGCACCCCACCTCAATTGCCTGTACATGGGATACAGCACCAGGGCAGCACTTGACCCCCCACCCCCACCCACCCCTCTCAGCAGTCCCTCTGAGGCTGGCCAGCACTTGTCACCAGACACCTCCACCCCTCAGCAGTCACCTGCGGGGCCAAGCATTAGTTACCACCCCCCACCCCCCCCCCCCACCCCCCCCTCACCAAGTATAGTGGAGGGAAGGGAAGGCTATTGATGAAGCGGCTGAAGATGGTTGACCCCCCAAGGAACTCATGCTGGTTGTTGAAGGTTAATCATCTCAGTCCTGGAACATAAAGTGATATCCCAGACATGTTCACTGATGACTACACAGTGTTCAGTTCCATTCACAGGACATAATGCAAATAATGTAGCAGTCCGTGCCCACATGCAGAAAGACCTGGTCAACATTCAGGCTTGGGCTGATAAGTGGCAAGTAACTTTTGCACGACACAAAGGCCAAGCAATGACCATTACGAGGGAATCTAACCATTGCCCCTTGACATTCAATGGCATTACCACCACTGAACCCCACACCATCAACATCCTGGGGTTACCATTGACCAGAAGTTGAACTAAGTGAAATGAATATTGTGGCCACACAGCATGTCAGAGGCTGGGACTTCTGTGGTGAGTAACTCACCCCTGATTCCTCAAAGCCTGTCCATTACCTATAAGACACAGTCAGGAGTGAACCTCAAAGCTAATAATCTCTTGAATGTTACCCAAGCCACATGCAAATTGATGTAGGGTCAAGCAGATTAAAGAATTAAATACTTGGCTCAAAAGTTGGTGAGAGAAGAAGGGGTTTTGATTCATAAGGCACTGGCGCAGTACTGGGGAAAGAAAGAGCTATTCTGTTGAGATAGGGTCCACGTAAACCTGGCTGGGATCAGTGGCCTGGCAAATACTATAACTTGGACAGTGGATAGGGTTTTAAACTAAAAGAGGTTGTTGGGGGAGACTTCAGGGAAAGGGAAATTTAAAAATCTGAAGAGACAAGTCAAGGTACGAGAGCAGTGTAGCAATTTGGGCAAAGACACACAGAATTGGATAAGGAGGGACAGTGAGTTTAACAGTAGTAGTACATCAGTGAATAACATTGCAAAGAATAGCAGTGGGAAAATAAAATCAAATGCTCTTTATCTGAATGAACAAAGGATTGGTAAGAAAAATAGATGAACTAGCAGCACAAATGGGGAGGACAATTAGGGGTGGACAACAAATGCTGGCTTTTCCAGCGATACCCATGTCTCATGAAAAAATAAAAAAAAGGTTTAGATCTAATCACCATCATAGATACAGAATGGGTAAAGGTAGGACGGAGGATGAGTTTGAAGAATACAGTTTGAGACAGTTTCCTGGAATAATATATTATCAAACCAACTAGGGATAAATCTACTTTAAATCTAGTATTGCACAATGAGGCAGGGTTAATTAGCAATGTCATAGTAAAAGATCCACTGGGAAATAGTGATCGTAATACAGTCAAATTCCACATTAAGTTTGAAAATGGCAAACTCCAGTCCCAAACAACTTAAACAAAGCCAATTATATAGCGAAGGAAGAACTGGCTAAATTTGATGAGTAAATAGACTAAAAGCAGTAAATAAACAGTGGGAAACATTTAAAGAAACAATTCAAAATGTTCCACAATAATATACCCCATTAAGTAACAAAAACGTAACGAGAAATATTTATCTGTGGCTTACGAGGGAAGCTAAGGATAGTATTGGATTAAATGAAGAGACTAACAATGTTACAAAGAATGATAGTAAGCCTAAAGATTGGGAGAGTTTTAGAAACCACAAAGCATTTCCAAAAAGTTGATAAAAAGGGAAAATAGAATCTTAGAGTAAACTAGCTAGAAAGATAAAAACAGATAGTAAGGGCTTTTACAAGCTTAAACAAATGAGTTAAAGTAAACATTGTTCCTTTAGAAGCACATAAATGATCATGGGGAATGAGGAAATGGCAGACATTGAATAAATAAAGTGTCTTTACACTAGAGACATACAAGGAATAGAGGCTAACCAAGGGGTTCATAAGAGTGAGGAATGTTAGGTAACTAATATTAGCAGAGAAAAGGTTTTGGAGAAATTTAAAGGACTGAAATCTGACAAATCTCCAGGATTTCTAGACCAACATCCTAGGGTTTTAAAAGGGGTAGCTGCAGAGACAGTGGTTGCGCTGGCTATGATTTTCCAAAATTTCCCAGATTCTAGAAAGGTTCCAACGGATTGGTAGTTAGCAAATAAAACACTGCTATTTAAGAAAGGAGGGAGAGGGGAAACAGGGGGCTGCAGGTCAGTCAGCCTGACATCCGGCACATTGTCCCCCTGTAGGGCGGGTTGTGCGGGAGTGGGCGCAAGCAAGGGGGTCCCAATCGGTGCCCCCAGCCGGAGGCGCACCACCATTTTATGTGGGTGGGCCAATTAAGGCCGGCCCAGCATGACCACAAAGAGACACTGTCACGAGTTGGGAACATGTCAATTACTTTTGTTAAAAATGTAACACAAATTTTAAATCCGTCATGAAACTTCATCCTGCCCGTGGATGAGGTTTCATGCTTTTTCTGAAGCCCGCCAGGGCTCCTGGCCTGCCCACCAACATTAAGGTTGGACGGGCAGGTCCATTAATCATTTTAATTACTTTTATAATGGCCTTAATAGGCCGTTGACAGGTCAGCGAGCGCGCAGCCGAGTCAAACTGAAAATCTAAATGACGTGGTGTGATGTCGGGATGCACGCCTGACATAATCCCGCATAATTTTACACGTCAGAGAGCGGGCCCTGCTCTCGCTCGCTAACCGGAAAATTCCGCCCCAGGAAAATGCTGGAATCTACTACTAAGGAAGTCTTAGCAATGCGCTTAGAAAATCATAGTATGATCAGGCCGAGTCAACGTGGGTTTATAGAAGGGAAATGGTGTTTGACAACTTTATTAGCGTTTTCAAGGTGTAACTAATAGGGTGGATAAAGGGGAACCAGTAGATGCTGTATACTTGGATTTCCAAAAGGCATTTCATAAGGTGCCACACAAATGGTTAATATGCAAGATGAAGGCTCATGAAGTTGGGAATAATATATTGGCATGGATGTAGGATTGATTAATCGACAGGAAGCAGAAAGTGAAAAAAAAACGGAGCATTTTCAAATTGGTTGTAATGAGTGGAGTGCTCAAGGGTCAATGCTAGCACCTCAGGTATTTACAACCCATACTAATGATTCAGATGAAGAGACCAAGAGTAATGTATCAAAGTTTGCTAATGATACAAAGTTTGCTAATGATACAAAGTTAGATGGGAATGAAAGCTCTCAGGAGGACACAAAGTGACTGCAAAGAGATATAGATAGGTTATATGAATGGCAGCAAGCTGACAGATGGAGTGGGGATAATGAAAATATGGGGAAGTGTGAGGTAATTCACTTTGGATGTCAGAATAGAAAAGCAGAATAGTTTTTAAAAATGTAAAATTCTAAATGCCAATGTCCAGAGAGACTTGGAACCCAGAAAGTTAGCAAGCAATTAGGGAAGCAAAAGTCCTGTTGGCCTTTATCACAAGGGGATAAGAGTACAGGAATAAGGACGTCTTGTGATAATCATATCAACCACACCCGGATAACTATGTAGATTTGGTTTCCATACCTAAGGAGGTACATACTTGCATTGGGGGTGGTGCAGCAAAGTTTCATTAGATGGGTCCTGGGTTGAGAGGGTTGAACTATGATGGGAGACTGTGTAAATTGGGCCTATATTCCCTGGAGTTCAGAAGAATAACAGGGGATCTTGTTGAAACATATCAGATTCGGAAGGGGCTTGACAGAGTAGACACTGAGGGATTGTTTCCCTGGCTCGGGAATCTAGGAAGCTCAGGCACAGCTCAGGATAAGGGGTCATTTAGGACAGGGATGAGGAGAAATTTCTTCACTCAAAGGGTGTGACTCTTTGTAACTCTCTACCCCAGAGGGCCATGGATGCTCCATCGCTGAATATATTCAAGACTGAATTAGACAGATTTTTGATTACACTGGAAATCAGGCGATATGGGAAGTGGACATGAAAGTGGAGTTGAGAGAGAAGATCAATATCAGCTTGACTGGTGAAGCAGACTTGAGGGGCCGAATGACCTACTCTTGCTCATATTTCTTATGGATTTTTATATAAATGTTCCATCTGTAACTTGCTTGTTCTTGAAATGCATGGCACAGGACAAGTGCCATGTGGGGACTGGATGATGAAGTGAGTTAGATATGGCCTATCCCCTTTTATACTTAAGCCAGTCAACAATGACAGGATGAAGGCCCCCTCTGTGATTGCTGTATCATCGATACTGCCAGCTCAGATAGATCATGAGTTATACACAGTGCCATCAAACACTCCCAGGACAGGTACAGCACAGGGTTAGATACAGAGTAAAGCTCCCTCTACACTGTCCCCATCAAACATTCCCAGGACAGGTACAGCACGGGGTTAGATACAGAGTAAAGCTCCCTCTACACTGTCCCCATCAAACATTCCCAGGACAGGTACAGCACGGGGTTAGATACAGAGTAAATCTCCCTCTACACTGTCCCCATCAAACACTCCCAGGACAGGTACAGCACGGGGTGAGATACAGAGTAAAGCTCCCTCTACACTGTCCCCATCAAACACTCCCAGGACAGGTACAGCACGGGGTTAGATACAGAGTAAAGCTTCCTCTACACTGTCCCCATCAAACACTCCCAGGACAGTTACAGCACAGGGTTAGATACAGAGTAAATCTCCCTCTACACTGTCCCCATCAAACACTCCCAGGACAGGTACAGCACGGGGTTAGATACAGAGTAAAGCTTCCTCTACACTGTCCCCATCAAACATTCCCCGGGCAGGTAGAACATGGGGTTAGATACAGAGTAAAGCTCCCTCTACACTGTCACCATTAAATACTCCCAGGGCAGGTACAACACGGGGTTAGATAAACAGTAAATCTCCATCTACATTGTCCCCATAAAACACCCCATGGGCACAGACTGCATGGGTTATATATAGAGTAAAACTCCATCTACACTGTCCCATCAAACACTCCCAGGGCAGATACAGCATGAGGTTAGATACAGAGTAGAGCTCCCTCTACACTGTCCCCATCAAACATTCCCTGGGCAGGTACAGCACGGGGTTAGATACAGAGTAAATCTCCCTCTACACTGTCCCCATCAAACATTCCCTGGGCAGGTACAGCACGGGGTTAGATACAGAGTAAAGCTCCCTCTACACTGTCTCCATCAAACACTCCCAGGGCAGGTACAACATGGGGATAGTTTAAGAGTAAATCTCCATCTACATTGTCCCCATAAAACACCCCCTGAGCACAGAGGGCATGGATTACATTTAGAGTAAAACTCTATTTACACTGTCCCATCAAACACTCCCAGCGCAGCTCTAGCACGAGGTTGAATAAGGGGTAAAGCTCCCTGCACACTGTCCCCATCAAACACTCCCAGGGCAGCTACAGCACAGGGTTAGATACAGAGTAAACCTCCCTCTACACTGTCCCCATCAACAACTCCCAGGGCATGTACAGCATGTGGTTAGATACAGAGTAAATCTCCCTTTACACTGTCCCCATCAAACACTCCCAGGACAGGTACAGCACAGGGTTAGATATAGAGTAAAGTTGTGTCTACCATTGGTTCAGGTTGCAAATAGTGTCATGTTGAGGATACTTGTCCTTTGTTTCTGTATGCTCTGGAATGAGACTGGTCAAACCCAGCCAGAGGAAGAACACTCTGCGATCTGGGGTGGACATAAACCTCAGTTCCAAAGGTCAAGTGATGAACTCACTCCACTTCCAGTTTCTCTTCTTGCTTTCCCCTGTCCCCCAATTCACTGCTTTGGAATACCTAGCTGTCCCATCGTGTATTTATGGCAGTACCCAGCTTAAATAATATTTCACCGATTTTGGGAGCGATTTAACCAAAGGTGCCAGCAATCTGAAAACAGGCTTTCAACCTGTTTAAATGTCCCACATGAAACACAGGCACCCTGAAAAAGCTCATGCAAATCATGGTTCTGGTGATTACAATGCAGGAGTTGGTAAAGTCAAAAATGGTTAGAAGCGGCCACTGGAATATAAGGAGGGTGGACATTCAAGCTATTCCCTTCCCTCTCCCGCCCCTTGATTTTCTCTGTACTGCTCCTCCCACGGTGCTCCGGTCAGAGTGAGCAGGAATGACCACTCAGCATCTGTGTTGTGAGGGTTGCATTCTGGGTTAAGGTAACAGGAGCTGTAAATAGCAGGATTTAAAGAGGTAATACTGCTGTGCCCTGCACTTTTCTGCAAATGAATACAAGAGTTAGGAATGCGATTGAAACTGGGGATTACAGACTAGTGGCACCTTCAGCTAGTCTGTCCCTGTTGAATCAGATTGTGAGTTGCTGACATTGCTGTACACATAAAGCGAGGCTTTCATGTGACAAAACAGCATTGTCTTTAAACTTGCAGTGGCAGCCAATGACTAATGTCCTGTCTGCTGTGAGTTATTCAGCTGAATGACCGTGTGGGACCCTGTCTCTAAGCAAGTGTTGGGGGAAAAAATCCCACACACAAACCACAGCTTTATTAATTCCTGTTGTTTCAACTTCACATACAAATCCCCTTGTGAAAAGCAGAGTCACACTGGGCTGTGTGGAACTTCATCACTTCAAACAAAAAAAAGTGATTGCGGGGCTGGTTATGGATTGGAACAAGCTGTAGCTCAGTGCCTCACACTGGCATCTCCCTTCTACCCACCGATGCCATTTCTCACAGCATTGTTACAGATTCCTGAGCGATGCCTTGGGAGAACTTTGATCCATTCTGAAACTTGGAATCTTCCAGACAGTTCTTAAAACTTTGCGAGAAAGGGCTGAAACTTCTAGAAGCTTATCTCCTTCTGAGGGTCAGATTAGAAGAGCTCAAAAGTATACAAGATTAAGGGGAAATCCAACTGAGGTGTTTTTTGTTTTTTTTAATCATTTGTGGGATGTGGGCAGCATTGGCAGGGCCAGCATTTATTGCCCACCCCTAATAGCCCTTGAGAAGGTGGTGCTGAGCTGCCTTCTTGAACCGCGACAGTCCATTTGGTGTAGGTATACCCACAGTGCTGTTAGGAAGGGAGTTCCAGGATTTTGACCCAAAGGCAGAGAAGGAACGGCGATATATTTCCAAGTCAGGATGGTGTGTGGCTTGGAAGGGAACTTCCAAGTGGCGGTATTCCCATGTCTCTGTTGACCTTGTCCTTCTAGGTGGCAGAGATTGCTGGTTTATGGAAGGTGGTGTTGAAGGAACCTTGGTGAGTTGCTACAGTGCATCTTTTAGATGGCAAACACTGCTTTCACTGTGTGTCAGTGGTGGAGGAAGTGAACATTTAAGGTGTTGAATGAAGTGCTGATCTAATGGGCTGCTTTGTTCTGAATGGTATCAATCATCTTGAGCATTGTTGGAGCTGCAATCTGTGTTCAAGATGGTGAAGGGATTTGACAGGGTAGATAGAAAGTAACTAGTTCCTCTGTTAGGTAAGCCCAGACCAAAGGAGCATCACCTTAAAGTTGGAACTAGCTTATTCAGGGATGATGTCAATTAAGTCAAGAAGCACTTCTTCACACAAAGGGTAGTGGAAGTTTGGTACACTTTTTCCAAAAAAGATTTGAGTCTGGGGGTCAATTGTAAATGTCAAAATTGAGATTGATAAGATTTTTTATTAGGCAAGGATATTAAGGGTCGTAGAATCACATTGGTTAAATGAAGTTAAGATACAGATCAACCAAGATCTAACTGAATTGTGGAACTGGCCCAAGGGATTGAATATTCTACCCCCACGTTCCCTTACCTTTCATATAGATGAGAGTTTGTGAATAATAAACAATAACTAGGAGGCTGTTGGGAGCAGTCCAATATATCCAGAAGGGTTAAATTGATCATTTATCAGTGGCACCAGTCAACTCTTATCATCAACAGGCTTGCACATTTAGTAAACTTATTATTTTATTTGAATGAATCAGCAACTATTAGTGGCGTTCTTTAACATCCTCTGGCTCCTTCCATTCAGTAATCCCTTCCCTCCTCTCCCAAGCAGGGTTGCCAACTCTGGTTAGGCCTATTCCTGGAGGTTCAATTATGATCTTTGTCACACTCGTCTCATATGCCCATGAGTGTATGAAAGCAATTGACATTTTTACTTTAAATAAAGAACAACATGGCATATGGACAATTTACCTTGACCCAAGATGACCACCAAAGATCAGGTGACCTTTTGTGATTTCTTCACTGACAAAGAATTAACTCATATCTCTGGGAAGTTCTTAAAATGTAAATGACTGTGGGTGGAGTCCCCTCACTTGAATAGGCATGCCGGATATGAAACCACTTGTGAATTTACACCTCCTATTGTCTGGGTATTTACTGAAACTCAAATTCAATTGTCCCTCCCAGACCCAGTATCTGTGAGATCGAAACTTAACAAGAGAGGTGCAGAGAAACCAGTTCATCAGGAGTAGGTGTGAACAGCCACTATTGTATATCAATGGATTCTAACATCAAATCATTTATGAGCACAATAGAAGTATTGATCATGTAGTTATATGATCGAAACTGACTTCATATTACAAATCATATTACTCCAAGCTGCAGCCAGAGCCAAGTTAGCCTGGAGACCAACAGGACATAGGAGGGAACGTTCCTTCTGCGAGAAGACAGACCCCTGCCTTATACATGCTCAACCAAGGCAGTGAGAGTGGGGCCAATCTTTTCCCACCTGTAACAAAAGTATATCTTTCTTTCTACAGAAGCTCAGCTGCAACCTCACCTGAAAATCCAGAGACTTCCAACTGTCATTGACTTTTAAAGAACCTCAAGAGAGGACCCTATCCAGGCCTGCAATGAGTTTATCATAAAGGACTAATTTAAACAGCTGATTTGTTTTCTTGTTAGTCTGTTAATAACCTAAGTGTGTGCGTCATCTGTAAAACTCATCTTTTCTTGTGTGTCTGAACCTGTGTGTTTGAGCGAGTGACTGTTTAATTGCATTTACATTCTGGGAGTTGTGTGAATAAATGTTTATCTTTTCTTCTGTTTTAAACTTATCAGAAAGCCCGTTTCATGTGTATTATTAAAAGTACAACTGTCAAAAGGTGTCTTAAAATACTCACTCTAAAAATATACATCTTGTTGTGAACTACCCTCGAGAGATGAGGCAACAAGTGAAAAGTTATCACACCACCACCTCTCTCTGTCCATAACACCTTCCACTTCCAACTAGCCTACCCATTTAACTCATTTCCAATGTTTTTGTAACATTAGACAAACATTGTCAGAGAATATCGAGCAAAATACACATTTTTTTTTCTCTTGGGTGTTGCCCGTAACAATATCAACGACATTAATCAGCAACTACAAATAATAGTTATGTACCACTTTTAACATAATAAAACATACCAAGGAATATTGTAAACCAATGTATGACACTGAATCATGTATTAGATCAGATGGCCAAAAGCTTGGTCAAAGCGGCTGGTTTTAAGGATTGTCTTAAAGGCAGAAAGCGAGGCTGAGAGACTGAGAGGCTGAGAGACTGAGAGACATAGAGATACTGAGAGACTGAGAGACATAGAGTGACTGAGAGACTGAGAGACTGAGAGACTGAGAGACTGAGAGACTGAGAGGCTGAGAGACTGAGAGACGGAGAGATTGAGAGACTGAGAGACATAGAGAGACTGAGAGACTGAGGGACTGAGAGACTGAGAGACTGAGGGACTGAGAGACTGAGGGACTGAGAGACATAGAGAGACTGAGAGACATTGAGAGACTGAGAGGCAGAGCGACTGAGAGACTGAGAGACTGAGAGACTGAGAGGCTGAGAGACTGGGAGAATGAGAGACATAGAGAGACTGAGAGACTGAGAGACTGAGAGACTAAGAGTCTGAGAGTCTGAGAGACAGAGAGACTGAGAGACGGAGAGGCGGAGAGACTGAGAGACTGAGAGACAGAGCGACTGAGAGGCTGAGAGACTGAGAGACTGAGAGACTGAGCGACTGAGAGGCTGAGAGACTGAGACATAGAGAGACTGAGAGACGGAGAGTCTGAGAGTCTGAGAGACAGAGCGACTGAGAGACGGAGAGGAGGAGAGACTGAGAGACTGAGAGACAGAGCGACTGAGAGGCTGAGAGACTGAGAGACTGAGAGACTGAGCGACTGAGAGGCTGAGAGACTGAGAGACAGAGCGACTGAGAGACTGAGAGACTGGGAGAATGAGAGACATAGAGAGATTGAGAGACTGAGAGACATAGAGAGACTGAGAGACTGAGAGACTGAGAGACGGAGAGATTGAGAGACTGAGAGACATAGAGAGACTGAGAGACTGAGAGACTGAGAGACAGAGCGACTTGGAGACTGAGAGACTGGGAGAATGAGAGACATAGAGAGATTGAGAGACTGAGAGACATAGAGAGACTGAGAGACTGAGAGACTGAGAGACTTAGAGCCGCAGAGTCTGAGAGGCTGAGAGACTGAGAGACTGAGAGACTGAGAGACTGAGACTGAGAGACTGAGAGACTGAGAGACTGAGAGACTGAGAGACACAGAGACTGAGAGTCTGAGAGGCTGAGAGACTGAGAGACTGAGAGACTGAGAGTCTGAGAGGCTGAGAGACAGAGAGACTGAGAGACTCAGAGACTGAGAGTCTGAGAGGCTGAGAGACTGAGAGACTGAGAGACTGAGAGTCTGAGAGGCTGAGAGACAGAGAGGCTGAGAGACATAGAGAGACTGAGAGAATGAGAGACATAGAGAGACTGAGAGACTGAGAGACATAGAGAGACTGAGAGAATGAGAGACATAGAGATACTGAGAGACTGAGAGACTGAGAGACTGAGAGACATAGAGAGACTGAGAGACTGAGAGACATAGAGAGACTGAGAGACATAGAGAGACTGAGAGAATGAGAGACATAGAGATACTGAGATACTGAGAGACTGAGAGACATAGAGAGACTGAGAGACATAGAGAGACTGAGAGACTCAGAGTCTGAGAGGCTGAGAGACTTAGAGTGACTGAGAGACATAGAGAGACTGAGAGACTGAGAGACTGAGAGACATAGAGAGACTGAGAGACATAGAGAGACATAGAGAGACTGAGAGACATAGAGAGACTGAGAGAATGAGAGACATAGAGATACTGAGAGACTGAGAGACATAGAGAGACTGAGAGACATAGAGAGACTGAGAGACATAGAGAGACTGAGAGACTGAGAGACTGAGAGACAGAGAGACTGAGAGACATAGAGAGACTGAGAGAATGAGAGACATAGAGAGACTGAGAGACATAGAGAGACTGAGAGAATGAGAGACATAGAGAGACTGAGAGAATGAGAGACATAGAGAGACTGAGAGACATAGAGAGACTGAGAGAATGAGAGACATAGAGAGACTGAGATACAGAGAGACTGAAAGACATAGAGAGACTGAGAGAATGAGAGACATAGAGATACTGAGATACTGAGAGACTTAGAGACATAGAGAGACTGAGAGACTGAGAGACTGAGAGTCTGAAAGGCTGAGAGACAGAGAGGCTGAGAGACTGAGAGAATGAGAGAATGAGAGACAAAGAGAGACTGAGAGACTGAGAGACATAGAGATACTGAGAGACTAAGAGACTGAGAGACATAGAGAGACTGAGAGACTGAGAGAGACATAGAGATACTAAGAGACTGAGAGACATAGAGAGGCAGAGAGACTGAGAGACATAGAGATACTGAGAGACTGAGAGACTGAGACATAGAGATACTGAGAGACTAAGAGACTGAGAGACATAGAGAGACTGAGAGACTGAGAGACATAGAGAGACATAGAGAGACTGAGAGACATAGAGAGACTGAGAGACTGACAGCCTCAGAGACTGAGAGGCTGAGAGGCTGAGATACTGAGAGACTGAGAGACTGAGAGACATAGAGAGACTGAGAGGCTGAGAGGCTGAGAGACTGAGAGACATAGAGAGAGTGAGAGGCTGAGAGGCTGAGAGACTGAGAGGCTGAGAGGCTGAGATACTGAGAGACTTAGAGACTGAGGGACTGAGAGACTGAGAGACATAGAGAGACTTAGAGAGACAGAGAGACGTAGAGAGACTGAGAGACTGAGAGACTGAGAGACTGAGAGACATAGAGAGACTGAGAGACATAGAGAGACTGAGAGACTGAGAGGCTGAGAGGCTGAGAGACTGAGAGACATAGAGAGACTGAGAGACTGAGAGACATAGAGAGACAGAGAGACTGAGAGACTGAGAGACTGAGAGACTGAGAGACACAGAGACTGAGAGTCTGAGAGGCTGAGAGACTGAGAGACTGAGAGACTGAGAGTCTGAGAGGCTGAGAGACAGAGAGACTGAGAGACTCAGAGACTGAGAGTCTGAGAGGCTGAGAGACTGAGAGACTGAGAGACTGAGAGTCTGAGAGGCTGAGAGACAGAGAGGCTGAGAGACATAGAGAGACTGAGAGAATGAGAGACATAGAGAGACTGAGAGACTGAGAGACATAGAGAGACTCAGAGAATGAGAGACATAGAGATACTGAGAGACTGAGAGACAGAGACTGAGAGATATAGAGAGACTGAGAGAATGAGAGACATAGAGAGACTGAGAGACATAGAGAGACTGAGAGAATGAGAGACATAGAGATACTGAGATACTGAGAGACTGAGAGACATAGAGAGACTGAGAGACATAGAGAGACTGAGAGACTCAGAGTCTGAGAGGCTGAGAGACTTAGAGTGACTGAGAGACATAGAGAGACTGAGAGACTGAGAGACTGAGAGACATAGAGAGACTGAGAGACATAGAGAGACATAGAGAGACTGAGAGACATAGAGAGACTGAGAGAATGAGAGACATAGAGATACTGAGAGACTGAGAGACATAGAGAGACTGAGAGACATAGAGAGACTGAGAGACATAGAGAGACTGAGAGACTGAGAGACTGAGAGACAGAGAGACTGAGAGACAGAGAGACTGAGAGACATAGAGAGACTGAGAGACATAGAGAGACTGAGAGACTGAGAGACATAGAGAGACTGAGAGACATAGAGAGACTGAGAGAATGAGAGACTTAGAGAGACTGAGAGAATGAGAGACATAGAGAGACTGAGAGACATAGAGAGACTGAGAGAATGAGAGACATAGAGAGACTGAGATACAGAGAGACTGAAAGACATAGAGAGACTGAGAGAATGAGAGACATAGAGATACTGAGATACTGAGAGACTTAGAGACATAGAGAGACTGAGAGACTGAGAGACTGAGAGTCTGAAAGGCTGAGAGACAGAGAGGCTGAGAGACTGAGAGAATGAGAGAATGAGAGACAAAGAGAGACTGAGAGACTGAGAGACATAGAGATACTGAGAGACTAAGAGACTGAGAGACATAGAGAGACTGAGAGACTGAGAGAGACATAGAGATACTAAGAGACTGAGAGACATAGAGAGGCAGAGAGACTGAGAGACATAGAGATACTGAGAGACTGAGAGACTGAGACATAGAGATACTGAGAGACAAAGAGACTGAGAGACATAGAGAGACTGAGAGACTGAGAGACATAGAGAGACATAGAGAGACTGAGAGACATAGAGAGACTGAGAGACTGACAGCCTCAGAGACTGAGAGGCTGAGAGGCTGAGATACTGAGAGACTGAGAGACTGAGAGACATAGAGAGACTGAGAGGCTGAGAGGCTGAGAGACTGAGAGACATAGAGAGACTGAGAGGCTGAGAGGCTGAGAGACTGAGAGGCTGAGAGGCTGAGATACTGAGAGACTTAGAGACAGAGCTACTGAGAGACTGAGAGACATAGAGAGACTTAGAGAGACAGAGAGACGTAGAGAGACTGAGAGACTGAGAGACTGAGAGACTGAGAGACATAGAGAGACTGAGAGACATAGAGAGACTGAGAGACTGAGAGGCTGAGAGGCTGAGAGACTGAGAGACTTAGAGAGACTGAGAGACTGAGAGACATAGAGAGACAGAGAGACAGAGAGACTGAGAGACTGAGAGGCTGAGAGACTGAGAGACTGAGAGACTGAGAGACTGAGAGACATAGAAATACTGAGAGACTAAGAGACTGAGAGACATAGAGAGACTGAGAGACTGAGAGAGACTGAGAGATTAAGAGACTGAGAGACATAGAGAGGCAGAGAGACTGAGAGACATAGAGATACTGAGAGACCGAGAGACTGAGACATAGAGATACTGAGAGACTAAGAGACTGAGAGACATAGAGAGACTGAGAGACTGAGAGACTGAGAGACATAGAGAGACTGAGAGACATAGACAGACTGAGAGACTGAGAGACTGAGAGACTGAGAGACATAGACAGACTGAGAAACTGAGAGGCTGAGAGGCTGAGAGACTGAGAGGCTGAGAGGCTGAGAGACTGAGAGAGTGAGAGACTGAGAGACATAGAGATACTGAGAGACTGAGAGACATAGAGATACTGAGAGACTGAGAGAGACTGAGAGACTAAGAGACTGAGAGACATAGAGACATAGAGAGACTGAGAGACATAGAGAGACTGAGAGACTGAGAGAGACTGAGAGACTAAGAGACTGAGATACTGAGAGACTGAGAGACATAGAGAGACTGAGAGACTGAGAGACTGAGAGACTGAGAGACATTGAGAGACTGAGAGACATAGACAGGCTGAGAGACATTGAGATACTGAGAGACTGAGAGACTGAGAGACTGAGAGACTGAGAGACTGAGAGAGACTGAGAGAGACTGAGAGACTAAGAGACTGAGAGACATAGAGTGGCAGAGAGACAGAGAGACTGAGAGACATTGAGATACTGAGAGACTGAGAGACTGAGAGACATAGAGAGACTGAGAGATAGAGAGATTGAGAGGCTGAGAGACTGAGAGGATGAGAGGCTGAGAGACTGAGAGACTGAGAGACTGAGAGACATAGAGAGACGTAGAGAGACAGAGAGACGAGGAGAGACTGAGATACTGAGAGACTGAGAGACACAGACTGAGATACTGATAGTCTGAGAGGCTGAGAGACTGAGAGACTGAGAGGCATAGAGATACTGAGAGACTGAGAGACTGAGATACTGAGAGACATAGAGATACTGAGAGACATAGAGAGACTGAGAGACATAGAGACTGAGATACTGAGAGACTGAGAGACATAGAGAGAATGAGAGACATAGAGAGACTGAGAGGCTGAGAGGCTGAGAGACTGAGAGTCTGAGAGGCTGAGATACTGATAGACTGAGAGACTGAGAGACTGAGAGACTGAGAGACATAGAGAGACGTAGAGAGACAGAGAGACGCGGAGAGACTGAGAGACTGAGAGACTGAGAGACTGAGAGACATAGAGAGACTGAGAGACTGAGAGGCTGAGAGGCTGAGAGACTGAGAGGCTGAGTGACTGAGAGACATAGAGAGACTGAGAGACTGAGAGACAAAGAGAGGCAGAGAGGCAGAGAGACCGAGAGATTGAGAGACTGAGAGACATAGAGATACTGAGAGACTAAGAGACTGAGAGACATAGAGAGACTGAGAGACTAAGAGACGTAGAGAGGCAGAGAGACTGAGAGACATAGAGATACTGAGAGACTGAGAGACTGAGACATAGAGATACTGAGAGACTAAGAGACTTCGAGACATAGAGAGACTGAGAGACTGAGAGACTGAGAGACATAGAGAGACTGAGAGAATGAGAGACATAGAGAGACTGAGAGACTGAGAGACATAGAGTGACTGAGAGAATGAGAGACATACAGATACTGAGATACTGAGAGACTGAGAGACTGAGAGACTGAGAGACATAGAGAGACTGAGAGACATAGAGAGGCTGAGAGACATTGAGATACTGAGAGACTGAGAGACTGAGAGAGACTGAGAGACTGAGAGAGACTGAGAGACTAAGAGACTGAGAGACATAGAGTGGCAGAGAGACAGAGAGACTGAGAGACATAGAGATACTGAGAGACAGAGAGACTGAGAGACATAGAGAGACTGAGAGACTGAGAGACTGAGAGGCTGAGAGACAGAGAGACTGAGAGGCTGAGAGACAGAGAGACTGAGAGACAGAGATACTGAGAGACTGAGAGACACAGACTGAGATACTGAGAGTCTGAGAGGCTGAGAGACTGAGAGACTGAGAGACATAGAGAGACATAGAGAGACATAGAGAGACTGAGAGGCCTAGAGATACTGAGAGACTGAGAGAATGAGAGACATAGAGTGGCAGAGAGACAGAGAGACTGAGAGACATTGAGATACTGAGAGACAGAGAGACTGAGAGACATAGAGAGACTGAGAGATAGAGAGACTGAGAGAGTGAGAGACAGAGAGACTGAGAGACATAGAGAGACTGAGAGACTGAGAGACAGAGATACTGAGAGACTGAGAGACACAGACTGAGATACTGAGAGTCTGAGAGGCTGAGAGACTGAGAGACTGAGAGACATAGATAGACATAGAGAGACATAGAGAGACTGAGAGGCCTAGAGATACTGAGAGACTGAGAGAATGAGAGACATAGAGATACTGAGAGACATAGAGAGACTGAGAGACATAGAGACTGAGATACTGAGAGACTGAGAGACTGAGAGACATTGAGAGACTGAGAGACATAGAGAGACTGAGAGGCTGAGAGGCTGAGAGACTGAGAGGCTGAGAGGCTGAGATACTGAGAGACTGAGAGACTGAGAGACATAGAGAGACGTAGAGAGACAGAGAGACATAGAGAGACTGAGAGACTGAGAGACATAGAGATACTGAGATACTGAGAGACTAAGAGACTGAGAGACATAGAGAGAGACTGAGAGACTGAGAGGCTGTGAGGTTGAGAGACTGAGAGGCTGTGACTGAGAGACATAGAGAGACTGAGAGACTGAGAGACATAGAGAGGCAGAGAGGCAGAGAGACAGAGAGACTGAGAGACTGAGAGACATAGAGATACTGAGAGACTGAGAGACATAGAGATACTGAGAGACTAAGAGACTGAGAGACATAGAGAGACTGAGAGACATAGAGAGGCTGAGAGACATTGAGATACTGAGAGACTGAGAGACTGAGAGAGACTGAGAGACTGAGAGACTGAGAGACTGAGAGACTAAGAGACTGAGAGACATAGAGTGGCAGAGAGACAGAGAAACTGAGAGACATAGAGATACTGAGAGACAGAGAGACTGAGAGACATAGAGAGACAGAGATAGAGAGACTGAGAGGCTGAGAGGCTGAGAGACTGAGAGACTTAGAAACTGAGAGACTGAGAGACTGAGAGACACAGAGACTGAGAGTCTGAGAGGCTGAGAGACTGAGAGACTGAGAGACTGAGAGTCTGAGAGGCTGAGAGACAGAGAGACTGAGAGACTCAGAGACTGAGAGTCTGAGAGGCTGAGAGACTGAGAGACTGAGAGACTGAGAGTCTGAGAGGCTGAGAGACTGAGAGGCTGAGAGACATAGAGAGACTGAGAGAATGAGAGACATAGAGAGACTGAGAGACTGAGAGACATAGAGAGACTGAGAGAATGAGAGACATAGAGATACTGAGAGACTGAGAGACTGAGAGACTGAGAGATTGAGAGAGACTGAGAGAATGAGAGACATAGAGAGACTGAGAGACATAGAGAGACTGAGAGAATGAGAGACATAGAGATACTGAGATACTGAGAGACTGAGAGACATAGAGAGACTGAGAGACATAGAGAGACTGAGAGAATGAGAGACATAGAGAGACTGAGAGACTGAGAGACATAGAGAGACTGAGAGACTGACAGACATAGAGAGGCTGAGAGACTGAGAGACTGACAGACATAGAGAGACTGAGAGAATGAGAGACATAGAGAGACTGAGAGACATAGAGAGACTGAGAGACTCAGAGTCTGAGAGGCTGAGAGACTTAGAGTGACTGAGAGACATAGAGAGACTGAGAGACTGAGAGACTGAGAGACATAGAGAGACTGAGAGACATGGAGAGACATAGAGTGACTGAGAGACATAGAGAGACTGAGAGAATGAGAGACATAGAGATACTGAGATACTGAGAGACTGAGAGACATAGAGAGACTGAGAGACATAGAGAGAACTGAGAGACATAGAGAGAACTGAGAGACATAGAGAGACTGAGAGACTGAGAGACTGAGAGACAGAGAGACTGAGAGACATAGAGAGACTGAGAGACAGAGAGACTGAAAGACATAGAGAGACTGAGAGAATGAGAGACATAGAGATACTGAGATACTGAGAGACATAGAGAGACTGAGAGACTGAGAGACTGAGAGTCTGAAAGGCTGAGAGACAGAAAGGCTGAGAGACTGAGAGAATGAGAGAATGAGAGACAAAGAGAGACTGAGAGACTGAGAGACATAGAGATACTGAGAGACTAAGAGACTGAGAGACATAGAGAGACTGAGAGACTGAGAGAGACATAGAGATACTAAGAGACTGAGAGACATAGAGAGGCAGAGAGACTGAGAGACATAGAGATACTGAGAGACTGAGAGACTGAGACATAGAGATACTGAGAGACTAAGAGACTGAGAGACATAGAGAGACTGAGAGACTGAGAGACATAGAGAGACTGAGAGACATAGAGAGACATAGAGAGACTGAGAGACATAGAGAGACTGAGAGACTGAGAGCCTCAGAGACTGAGAGGCTGAGAGGCTGAGATACTGAGAGACTGAGAGACTGAGAGACATAGAGAGACTGAGAGGCTGAGAGGCTGAGAGACTGAGAGACATAGAGAGAGTGAGAGGCTGAGAGGCTGAGAGACTGAGAGGCTGAGAGGCTGAGATACTGAGAGACTGAGAGACTGAGAGACATAGAGAGACTGAGAGGCTGAGAGGCTGAGAGACTGAGAGACATAGAGAGACTGAGAGACTGAGAGACTGAGAGACTGAGAGACATAGAGAGACTTAGAGAGACAGAGAGACGTAGAGAGACTGAGAGACTGAGAGACTGAGAGACTGAGAGACTGAGAGACTGAGAGACATAGAGAGACTGAGAGACATAGAGAGACTGAGAGACATAGAGAGACTGAGAGACTGAGAGGCTGAGAGGCTGAGAGACTGAGAGACTTAGAGAGACTGAGAGACTGAGAGACATAGAGAGACAGAGAGACAGAGAGACTGAGAGACTGAGAGGCTGAGAGACTGAGAGACTGAGAGACTGAGAGACTGACAGACATAGAGAGGCTGAGAGACTAAGAGACTGAGAGACATAGAGAGACTGAGAGACTGAGAGAGACTGAGAGACTAAGAGAATGAGAGACATAGAGAGGCAGAGAGACTGAGAGACATAGAGATACTGAGAGACTGAGAGACTGAGAGACATAGAGATACTGAGAGACTGAGAGACTGAGAGACATAGAGAGACTGAGAGACATAGAGAGACTGAGAGACTGAGAGAGACTGAGAGAATGAGAGACATAGAGAGACTGAGAGACTGAGAGACATAGAGAGACTGAGATACATAGAGAGACTGAGGTGCTGAGATACTGAGAGACTGAGAGACTGAGAGACTGAGAGACATAGAGAGACGTAGAGAGACTGAGAGACATAGAGATACTGAGAGACTGAGAGACTGAGAAACTGAGAGACATAGAGAGACTGAGAGACATAGAGAGACTGAGAGACTGAGAGGCTGAGAGGCTGAGAGACTGAGAGGCTGAGTGACTGAGAGACATAGAGAGACTGAGAGACTGAGAGACATAGAGAGGCAGAGAGGCAGAGAGACAGAGAGACTGAGAGACTGAGAGGCTGCGAGACTGAGAGAATGAGAGACTGAGAGACATAGAGATACTGAGAGACTAAGAGACTGAGAGACATAGAGAGACTGAGAGACTGAGAGAGACTGAGAGACTAAGAGACTGAGAGACATAGAGAGGCAGAGAGACTGAGAGACATAGAGATACTGAGAGACTGAGAGACTGAGACATAGAGATACTAAGAGACTGAGAGACATAGAGAGACTGAGAGACTGAGAGACTGAGAGACTGAGAGACATAGACAGACTGAGAAACTGAGAGGCTGAGAGGCTGAGAGACTGAGAGGCTGAGAGGCTGAGAGACTGAGAGAGTGAGAGACTGAGAGACATAGAGAGACTGAGAGAATGAGAGACATAGAGAGACTGAGAGACAGAGAGACTGAAAGACATAGAGAGACTGAGAGAATGAGAGACATAGAGATACTGAGATACTGAGAGACATAGAGAGACTGAGAGACTGAGAGACTGAGAGTCTGAAAGGCTGAGAGACAGAAAGGCTGAGAGACTGAAAGACTGAGAGAATGAGAGATATAGAGAGACTGAGAGACTGAGAGACATAGAGATACTGAGAGACTAAGAGACTGAGAGACATAGAGAGACTGAGAGACTGAGAGACTAAGAGACTGAGAGACATAGAGAGGCAGAGAGACTGAGAGACATAGAGATACTGAGAGACTGAGAGACTGAGACATAGAGATACTGAGAGACTAAGAGACTGAGAGACATAGAGAGACTGAGAGACTGAGAGACATAGAGAGACTGAGAGACATAGAGAGACATAGAGAGACTGAGAGACATAGAGAGACTGAGAGACTGAGAGCCTCAGAGACTGAGAGGCTGAGAGGCTGAGAGACTGAGAGACTGAGAGACTGAGAGACATAGAGAGGCTGAGAGGCTGAGAGGCTGAGAGACTGAGAGACATAGAGAGACTGAGAGACTGAGAGCCTCAGAGACTGAGAGGCTGAGAGGCTGAGATACTGAGATACTGAGAGACTGAGAGACTGAGAGACTGAGAGACATAGAGAGACTTAGAGAGACAGAGAGACGTAGAGAGACTGAGAGACTGAGAGACTGAGAGACTGAGAGACATAGAGAGACTGAGAGACATAGAGAGACTGAGAGACATAGAGAGACTGAGAGACATAGAGAGACTGAGAGACTGAGAGGCTGAGAGGCTGAGAGACTGAGAGACTTAGAGAGACTGAGAGACTGAGAGACATAGAGAGACAGAGAGACAGAGAGACTGAGAGACTGAGAGGCTGAGAGACTGAGAGACTGAGAGACTGACAGACATAGAAATACTGAGAGACTAAGAGACTGAGAGACATAGAGAGACTGAGAGACTGAGAGAGACTGAGAGATTAAGAGAATGAGAGACATAGAGAGGCAGAGAGACTGAGAGACATAGAGATACTGAGAGACCGAGAGACTGAGACATAGAGATACTGAGAGACTAAGAGACTGAGAGACATAGAGAGACTGAGAGACTGAGAGACTGAGAGACTGAGAGAGACTGAGAGAATGAGAGACATAGAGAGACTGAGAGACTGAGAGACATAGAGAGACTGAGAGAATTAGAGACAGAGAGGCTGAGATACTGAGAGACTGAGAGACTGAGAGACTGACAGACATAGAGAGACGTAGAGAGACTGAGAGACATAGAGATACTGAGAGACTGAGAGACTGAGAAACTGAGAGACATAGAGAGACTGAGAGACATAGAGAGACTGAGAGACTGAGAGGCTGAGAGGCTGAGAGACTGAGAGGCTGAGTGACTGAGAGACATAGAGAGACTGAGAGACTGAGAGACATAGAGAGGCAGAGAGGCAGAGAGACAGGGAGACTGAGAGACTGAGAGGCTGAGAGACTGAGAGACTGAGAGACTGAGAGACATAGAGATACTGAGAGACTAAGAGACTGAGAGACATAGAGAGACTGAGAGACTGAGAGAGACTGAGAGACTAAGAGACTGAGAGACATAGAGAGGCAGAGAGACTGAGAGACATAGAGATACTGAGAGACTGAGAGACTGAGACATAGAGATACTGAGAGACTGAGAGACATAGAGAGACTGAGAGACTGAGAGACTGAGAGACTGAGAGACATAGACAGACTGAGAAACTGAGAGGCTGAGAGGCTGAGAGACTGAGAGGCTGAGAGGCTGAGAGACTGAGAGAGTGAGAGACTGAGAGACATAGAGATACTGAGAGACTGAGAGACATAGGGATACTGAGAGACTGAGAGAGACTGAGAGACTAAGAGACTGAGAGACATAGAGACATAGAGAGACTGAGAGACTGAGAGACTGAGAGACTGAGAGAGACTGAGAGACTAAGAGACTGAGATACTGAGAGACTGAGAGACATAGAGAGACTGAGAGACTGAGAGACTGAGAGACTGAGAGACATTGAGAGACTGAGAGACAAAGACAGGCTGAGAGACATTGAGATACTGAGAGACTGAGAGACTGAGAGAGACTGAGAGACTGAGAGACTGAGAGAGACTGAGAGAGACTGAGAGACTAAGAGACTGAGAGACATAGAGTGGCAGAGAGACAGAGAGACTGAGAGACATTGAGATACTGAGAGACTGAGAGACTGAGAGACATAGAGAGACTGAGAGATAGAGAGATTGAGAGGCTGAGAGGCTGAGAGACTGAGAGACTGAGAGACTGAGAGACATAGAGAGACGTAGAGAGACAGAGAGACGAGGAGAGACTGAGATACTGAGAGACTGAGAGACACAGACTGAGATACTGATAGTCTGAGAGGCTGAGAGACTGAGAGACTGAGAGGCATAGAGATACTGAGAGACTGAGAGACTGAGATACTGAGAGACATAGAGAGACTGAGAGACATAGAGACTGAGATACTGAGAGACTGAGAGACATAGAGAGAATGAGAGACATAGAGAGACTGAGAGGCTGAGAGGCTGAGAGACTGAGAGGCTGAGAGGCTGAGATACTGAGATACTGAGAGACTGAGAGACTGAGAGACATAGAGAGACGTAGAGTGATTGAGAGACATAGAGAGACTGAGAGACATAGAGAGACTGAGAGACTGAGAGGCTGAGAGGCTGAGAGACTGAGAGGCTGAGTGACTGAGAGACATAGAGAGACTGAGAGACTGAGAGACAAAGAGAGGCAGAGAGGCAGAGAGACCGAGAGATTGAGAGACTGAGAGACATAGAGATACTGAGAGACTAAGAGACTGAGAGACATAGAGAGACTGAGAGACTAAGAGACGTAGAGAGGCAGAGAGACTGAGAGACATAGAGATACTGAGAGACTGAGAGACTGAGACATAGAGATACTGAGAGACTAAGAGACTTAGAGACATAGAGAGACTGAGAGACTGAGAGACTGAGAGACTGAGAGACATAGAGAGACTGAGAGAATGAGAGACATAGAGAGACTGAGAGACTGAGAGACATAGAGTGACTGAGAGAATGAGAGACATACAGATAATGAGATACTGAGAGACTGAGAGACTTAGAGACTGAGAGACATAGAGAGACTGAGAGACATAGAGAGGCTGAGAGACATTGAGATACTGAGAGACTGAGAGACTGAGAGAGACTGAGAGACTGAGAGACTGAGAGACTGAGAGACTAAGAGACTGAGAGACATAGAGTGGCAGAGAGACAGAGAGACTGAGAGACATAGAGATACTGAGAGACAGAAAGACTGAGAGACATAGAGAGACTGAGAGATAGCGAGACTGAGAGGCTGAGAGACAGAGAGACTGAGAGACTTAGAGACTGAGAGACTGAGAGACAGAGATACTGAGAGACTGAGAGACACAGACTGAGATACTGAGAGTCTGAGAGCCTGAGAGACTGAGAGACTGAGAGACATATAGAGACATAGAGAGACATAGAGAGACTGAGAGGCCTAGAGATACTGAGAGACTGAGAGACTGAGAGACATAGAGATACTGAGAGACATAGAGAGACTGAGAGACATAGAGACTGAGATACTGAGAGACTGAGAGACTGAGAGACATAGAGAGACTGAGAGACATAGAGAGACTGAGAGGCTGAGAGGCTGAGAGACTGAGAGGCTGAGAGGCTGAGATACTGAGAGACTGAGAGACTGAGAGACTGAGAGACATAGAGAGACATAGAGAGACAGAGAGACGTAGAGAGACTGAGAGACTGAGAGACTGAGAGACTGAGAGACATAGAGAGAGACTGAGAGACTGAGAGGCTGTGAGGTTGAGAGACTGAGAGGCTGTGACTGAGAGACATAGAGAGACTGAGAGACTGAGAGACATAGAGAGGCAGAGAGGCAGAGAGACAGAGAGACTGAGAGACTGAGAGACATAGAGATACTGAGAGACTGAGAGACATAGAGATACTGAGAGACTAAGAGACTGAGAGACATAGAGAGACTGAGATACTGAGAGAGACTGAGAGACTAAGAGACTGAGGGACATAGAGAGGCAGAGAGACATAGAGATACTGAGAGACTGAGACATAGAGATACTGAGAGACTGAGAGACTGAGAGACTGAGAGACTGAGAGAGACTGAGAGAGACTGAGAGAATGAGAGACATAGAGAGACTGAGAGACTGAGAGACATAGAGAGACTGAGAGAATGAGAGACAGAGAGATACTGAGATACTGAGAGACTGAGAGACTGAGAGACATAGAGAGACATAGAGAGACTGAGAGACATAGAGATACTTAGAGAATGAGAGACTGAGAGACTGAGAGACTGAGAGACATAGAGAGACTGAGAGAATGAGAGACATAGAGAGACTGAGAGACTGAGAGACATAGAGAGACTGAGAGAATGAGAGACATAGAGATACTGAGATACTGAGAGACTGAGAGACTGAGAGTCTGAGAGACATAGAGAGACTGAGAGACATAGAGAGACTGAGAGACATTGAGATACTGAGAGACTGAGAGACTGAGAGAGACTGAGAGACTGAGAGACTGAGAGACTGAGAGACTAAGAGACTGAGAGACATAGAGTGGCAGAGAGACAGAGAGACTGAGAGACATAGAGATACTGAGAGACAGAGAGACTGAGAGACATAGAGAGACAGAGATAGAGAGACTGAGAGACTGAGAGGCTGAGAGACTGAGAGACATAGAGAGACTGAGAGACTGAGAGATAGAGAGACTGAAAGGCTGAGAGACTGAGAGGCTGAGAGGCTGAGAGACTGAGAGGCTGAGAGACTGAGAGACTGAGAGACATAGAGAGACATAGAGAGACATATAGAGACTGAGAGGCATAGAGATACTGAGAGACTGAGAGACTGAGAGACATAGAGATACTGAGAGACATAGAGAGACTGAGAGACATAGAGAGACTGAGAGACATAGAGACTGAGATACTGAGAGACTGAGAGACTGAGAGACATTGAGAGACTGAGAGACATAGAGAGACTGAGAGGCTGAGAGGCTTAGAGACTGAGAGGCTGAGAGGCTGAGATACTGAGAGACTGAGAGACATAGAGAGACGTAGAGAGACAGAGAGACGTAGAGAGACTGAGAGACTGAGAGACATAGAGAGAGACTGAGAGACTGAGAGGCTGAGAGGCTGAGAGACTGAGAGGCTGTGACTGAGAGACATAGAGAGACTGAGAGACTGAGAGACATAGAGAGGCAGAGAGGCAGAGAGACAGAGAGACTGAGAGACTGAGAGACATAGAGATACTGAGAGACTAAGAGACTGAGAGACATAGAGAGACTGAGATACTGAGAGAGACTGAGTGACTAAGAGACTGAGAGACATAGAGAGGCAGAGAGACATAGAGATACTGAGAGACTGAGACATAGAGATACTGAGAGACTAAGAGACTGAGAGACATAGAGAGACAGAGAGACTGAGAGACTGAGAGACTGAGAGACTGAGAGAGACTGAGAAAGCCTGAGAGAATGAGAGACATAGAGAGACTGAGAGACTGAGAAACATAGAGAGACTGAGAGAAAGAGAGACAGAGAGATACTGAGATACTGAGAGACTGAGAGACTGAGAGACATAGAGAGACTGAGAGACTTAGAGACTGAGAGACTGAGAGACAGAGATACTGAGAGACTGAGAGACACAGACTGAGATACTGAGAGTCTGAGAGGCTGAGAGACTGAGAGACTGAGAGACATAGAGAGACATAGAGAGACATAGAGAGACTGAGAGGCATAGAGATACAGAGACAGAGAGACTGAGAGACTTAGAAATACTGAGAGACATAGAGAGACTGAGAGACATAGAGACTGAGATACTGAGAGACTGAGAGACTGAGAGACATAGAGAGACTGAGAGGCTGAGAGGCTGAGAGACTGAGAGACTGAGAGAGACTGAGAGAGCCTGAGAGAATGAGAGACATAGAGAGACTGAGAGACTTAGAAACATAGAGAGACTGAGAGAAAGAGAGACAGAGAGATACTGAGATACTGAGAGACTGAGAGACTGAGAGACATAGAGAGACTGAGAGATAGAGAGACTGAGAGGCTGAGAGGCTGAGAGACTGAGAGACTTAGAGACTGAGAGACTGAGAGACAGAGATACTGAGAGACTGAGAGACACAGACTGAGATACTGAGAGTCTGAGAGGCTGAGAGACTGAGAGACTGAGAGACATAGAGAGACATAGAGAGACATAGAGAGACTGAGAGGCATAGAGATACAGAGACTGAGAGACTGAGAGACTTAGAAATACTGAGAGACATAGAGAGACTGAGAGACATAGAGACTGAGATACTGAGAGACTGAGAGACTGAGAGACATAGAGAGACTGAGAGGCTGAGAGGCTGAGAGACTGAGAGGCTGAGAGGCTGAGATACTGAGAGACTGAGAGACTGAGAGACTGAGAGACTGAGAGACATAGAGAGACGTAGAGAGACAGAGAGACGTAGAGAGACTGAGAGACTGAGAGACTGAGAGACTGAGAGACATAGAGAGAGACTGAGAGACTGAGAGGCTGAGAGGCTGAGACACTGAGAGGCTGTGACTGAGAGACATAGAGAGACTGAGAGACTGAGAGACATAGAGAGGGAGAGAGGCAGAGAGACAGAGAGACTGAGAGACTGAGAGACATAGAGAGACTGAGAGACATAGAGATACTGAGAGACTAAGAGACTGAGAGACATAGAGAGACTGAGAGCCTGAGAGAATGAGAGACATAGAGAGACTGAGAGACTGAGAGACATAGAGAGACTGAGAGAATGAGAGACAGAGAGATACTGAGATACTGAGAGACTGAGAGACTGAGAGACATAGAGAGACATAGAGAGACTGAGAGACATAGAGATACTTAGAGAATGAGAGACTGAGAGACTGAGAGACTGAGAGAGAGGGAGAGACTAAGAGACTGAGAGACATAGAGTGGCAGAGAGACTGAGAGACATAGAGATACTGAGAGACTGAGAGACATAGAGAGACTGAGAGACTGAGAGATAGAGATACTGTGAGGCTGAGAGACTGAGAGGCAGAGAGGCTGAGAGACTGAGAGACTGAGAGAATGAGAGACATAGAGAGACTGAGAGACTGAGAGACACAGACTGAGATACTGAGAGACTGAGAGGCTGAGAGACTGAGAGACTGAGAGACTGAGAGACATAGAGAGACATGGAGAGACTGAGAGGCATAGAGATACTGAGAGACTGAGAGACTGAGAGACATAGAGAGACTGAGAGACATAGAGAGACTGAGATACTGAGAGACTGAGATACTGAGAGACTGAGAGACTGAGAGACTGAGAGACTGAGAGACTGAGAGACTGAGAGACATAGAGAGACTGAGAGGCTGAGAGGCTGAGAGACTGAGAGGCTGAGAGGCTGAGATACTGAGAGACTGAGAGACTGAGAGACTGAGAGACATAGAGAGACTGAGAGGCATATAGATACTGAGAGACTGACAGACTGAGAGACATAGAGAGACTGAGAGACATAGAGAGGCTGAGAGACTGAGAGACATAGGGCGACTGAGAGACATAGAGAGACTGAGAGGCTGAGAGGCTGAGAGACTGAGAGGCTGAGAGGCTGAGATAGTGAGAGACTGAGAGACTGAGAGACTGAGAGACTGAGAGACATAGAGAGACATAGAGAGACTGAGAGGCATAGAGATATTGAGAGACATAGAGAGACTGAGATACTGAGAGACTGAGAGACTGAGAGAGACTGAGAGACTAAGAGACTGAGAGACATAGAGACATAGAGAGACTGAGAGACTGAGAGAGACTGAGAGACTGAGAGACTGAGAGAGACTGAGAGACTAAGAGACTGATAGACATAGAGAGACTGAGAGACATAGAGAGACTGAGAGACTGAGAGACTGACTGACTGAGAGATAGAGAGACTGAGAGACATAGACAGGCTGAGAGACATTGAGATACTGAGAGACTGAGAGACATTGAGATACTGAGAGACTGAGAGACTGAGAGAGACTGAGAGACTGAGAGACTGAGAGAGACTGAGAGAGACTGAGAGACTAAGAGACTGAGAGACATAGAGTGGCAGAGAGACAGAGAGACTGAGAGACATAGAGATACTGAGAGACTGAGAGACTGAGAGACATAGAGAGACTGAGAGATAGAGAGACTGAGAGGCTGAGAGACTGTGAGACATAGAGAGACTGAGAGACTGAGAGACTGAGAGACAGAGATACTGGGAGACTGAGAGACACAGACTGAGATACTGATAGTCTGAGAGGCTGAGAGACTGAGAGACTGAGAGACATAGAGATACTGAGAGACTGAGAGAGACTGAGATACTAAGAGACTGAGAGACATAGAGAGACTGAGAGACATAGAGAGACTGAGAGACTGAGAGAGACTGAGAGACTGAGAGACTGAGAGAGACTGAGAGACTAAGAGACTGAGAGACATAGAGATACTGAGAGACATAGAGAGACTGAGATACTGAGAGACTGAGAGACATAGTGAGACATAGAGAGACTGAGAGACATAGAGAGACTGAGAGACATAGAGAGACTGAGAGACTGAGAGACTGAGAGACTGAGAGTTAGAGAGACTGAGAGACATAGACAGGCTGAGAGACATTGAGATACTGAGAGACTGAGAGACTGAGAGAGACTGAGAGACTGAGAGACTGAGAGAGACTGAGAGACTAAGAGACTGAGAGACATAGAGTGTCAGAGAGACAGAGAGACTGAGAGACATAGAGATACTGAGAGACTGAGAGACTGAGAGACATAGAGAGACTGAGAGATAGAGAGACTGAGAGGCTGAGAGACTGAGAGGCTGAGAGGCTGAGAGACTGAAAGACTGAGAGACTGAGAGACATAGAGAGACTGAGAGACAGAGAGACTGAGAGACAGAGATACTGAGAGACTGAGAGACACAGACTGAGATACTGAGAGTCTGAGTGGCTGAGAGACCGAGAGACTGAGAGACTGAGAGACATAGAGAGACATAGAGAGACTGAGAGGCATAGAGATACTGAGAGACTGAGAGACTGAGAGACTGAGAGGCATAGAGATACTGAGAGACATAGAGAGACTGAGAGACATAGAGACTGAGATACTGAGAGACTGAGAGACTGAGAGACATAGAGAGAATGAGAGACATAGAGAGGCTGAGAGGCTGAGAGACTGAGAGGATGAGAGGCTGAGAGACTGAGAGACTGAGAGACTGAGAGACATAGAATGACTGAGAGACTGAGAGACTGAGAGACAGAGATACTGAGAGACTGAGAGACACAGACTGAGATACTGAGAGTCTGAGAGGCTGAGAGACTGAGAGACTGAGAGACTGAGAGACATGGAGAGACATAGAGAGCCTGAGAGGCATAGAGATACTGAGAGACTGAGAGACTGAGAGACATTGAGAGACATAGAGATACTGGGAGACATAGAGAGACTGAGAGACATAGAGACTGAGATACTGAGAGACTGAGAGACTGAGAGACATAGAGAGAATGAGAGACATAGAGAGGCTGAGAGGCTGAGAGACTGAGAGGCTGAGAGGCTGAGATACTGAGAGACTGAGAGACTGAGAGACTGAGAGACATAGAGAGACGTAGAGAGACAGAGAGACGCGGAGAGACTGAGAGACTGAGAGACTGAGAGATTGAGAGACATAGAGAGACTGAGAGACTGAGAGGCTGAGAGGCTGAGAGAGTGAGAGACTGAGAGACATAGAGATACTGAGAGACTGAGAGACATAGAGATACTGAGAGACTGAGAGAGACTGAGAGACTAAGAGACTGAGAGACATAGAGACATAGAGAGACTGAGAGACTGAGAGAGACTGAGAGACTGAGAGAATGAGAGAGACTGAGAGACTAAGAGACTGAGATACTGAGAGGCTGAGAGACATAGAGAGACTGAGAGACTGAGAGACTGAGAGACTGAGAGACATTGAGAGACTGAGAGACATAGACAGGCTGAGAGACATTGAGATACTGAGAGACTGAGAGACTGAGAGACATAGAGAGACTGAGAGATAGAGAGATTGAGAGGCTGAGAGACTGAGAGGATGAGAGGCTGAGAGACCGAGAGACTGAGAGACTGAGAGACATAGAGAGACGTAGAGAGACAGAGAGACGAGGAGAGACTGAGATACTGAGAGACTGAGAGACTCAGACTGAGATACTGATAGTCTGAGAGGCTGAGAGACTGAGAGACTGAGAGGCATAGAGATACTGAGAGACTGAGAGACTGAGATACTGAGAGACATAGAGATACTGAGAGACATAGAGAGACTGAGAGACATAGAGACTGAGATACTGAGAGACTGAGAGACATAGAGAGAATGAGAGACATAGAGAGACTGAGAGGCTGAGAGGCTGAGAGACTGAGAGGCTGAGAGGCTGAGATACTGATAGACTGAGAGACTGAGAGACTGAGAGACTGAGAGACATAGAGAGACGTAGAGAGACAGAGAGACGCGGAGAGACTGAGAGACTGAGAGACTGAGAGACTGAGAGACATAGAGAGACTGAGAGACTGAGAGGCTGAGAGGCTGAGAGACTGAGAGGCTGAGTGACTGAGAGACATAGAGAGACTGAGAGACTGAGAGACATAGAGAGGCAGAGAGGCAGAGAGACCGAGAGATTGAGAGACTGAGAGACATAGAGATACTGAGAGACTAAGAGACTGAGAGACATAGAGAGACTGAGAGACTGAGAGACATAGAGAGGCAGAGAGACTGAGAGACATAGAGATACTGAGAGACTGAGAGACTGAGACATAGAGATACTGAGAGACTAAGAGACTGAGAGACATAGAGAGACTGAGAGACTGAGAGACTGAGAGACTGAGAGACATAGAGAGACTGAGAGAATGAGAGACATAGAGATACTGAGAGACTGAGAGACATAGAGAGACTGAGAGAATGACAGACATAGAGATACTGAGATACTGAGAGACTGAGAGACTTAGAGACTGAGAGACATAGAGAGACTGAGAGACATAGAGAGGCTGAGAGACTGAGAGACTGAGAGACTGAGAGACTGAGAGACAAGAGAGACTGAGAGACTGAGAGACTAAGAGACTGAGAGACATAGAGAGGCTGAGAGACAGAGAGACTGAGAGACAGAGAGACTGAGAGACAGAGAGACTGAGAGACATAGAGAGACTGAGAGATAGAGAGACTGAGAGGCTGAGAGACTGAGAGACTGAGAGACTGAGAGACTGAGAGACTGAGAGACAGAGAGACTGAGAGACTGAGAGACACAGACTGAGATACTGAGAGACTGAGAGACTGAGAGACTGAGAGACAGAGAGACTGAGAGACATAGAGAGACATAGAGAGACTGAGAGTCATAGAGATACTGAGAGACTGAGAGACTGAGAGACATAGAGATACTGAGAGACTGAGAGACTGAGAGACAGAGAGACTGAGATACTGAGAGACTGAGAGATTGAGAGACATTGAGAGACTGAGAGACATAGAGAGACTGAGAGGCTGAGAGGCTGAGATACTGAGAGACTGAGAGACTGAGAGACTGAGAGACATAGAGAGACGTAGAGAGACAGGGAGACGTAGAGAGACTGAGAGACTGAGAGACTGAGAGACTGAGAGACATAGAGAGAGACTGAGAGACTGAGAGGCTGTGAGGCTGAGAGACTGAGAGGCTGTGACTGAGAGACATAGAGAGACTGAGAGACTGAGAGACATAGAGAGGCAGAGAGGCAGAGAGACAGAGAGACTGAGAGACTGAGAGACATAGAGATACTGAGAGACTGAGAGACATAGAGATACTGAGAGACTAAGAGACTGAGAGACATAGAGAGACTGAGATACTGAGAGAGACTGAGAGACTAAGAGACTGAGAGACATAGAGAGGCAGAGAGACATAGAGAGACTGAGAGACTGAGACATAGAGATACTGAGAGACTAAGAGACTGAGAGACATAGAGAGACTGAGAGACTGAGAGACTGAGAGACTGAGAGACTGAGAGAGACTGAGAGAGACTGAGAGAATGAGAGACATAGAGAGACTGAGAGACTGAGAGACATAGAGAGACTGAGAGAATGAGAGAAAGAGAGATACTGAGATACTGAGAGACTGAGAGACTGAGAGACATAGAGAGACATAGAGAGACTGAGAGACATAGAGATACTTAGAGAATGAGAGACTGAGAGACTGGGAGACTGAGAGACATAGAGAGACTGAGAGAATGAGAGACATAGAGAGACTGAGAGACTGAGAGACATAGAGAGACTGAGAGAATGAGAGACATACAGATACTGAGATACTGAGAGACTGAGAGACTTAGAGACTGAGAGACATAGAGAGACTGAGAGACATAGAGAGGCTGAGAGACATTGAGATACTGAGAGACTGAGAGACTGAGAGAGACTGAGAGACTGAGAGACTGAGAGACTGAGAGACTAAGAGACTGAGAGACATAGAGTGGCAGAGAGACAGAGAAACTGAGAGACATAGAGATACTGAGAGACAGAGAGACTGAGAGACATAGAGAGACAGAGATAGAGAGACTGAGAGGCTGAGAGGCTGAGAGACTGAGAGACTTAGAGACTGAGAGACTGAGAGACAGAGATACTGAGAGACTGAGAGACACAGACTGAGATACTGAGAGTCTGAGAGGCTGAGAGATTGAGAGACTGAGAGACATAGAGAGACATAGAGAGACATATAGAGACTGAGAGGCATAGAGATACTGAGAGACTGAGAGACTGAGAGACATAGAGATACTGAGAGACATAGAGAGACTGAGAGACATAGAGTGACTGAGAGACATAGAGACTGAGATACTGAGAGACTGAGAGACTGAGAGACATTGAGAGACTGAGAGACATAGAGAGACTGAGAGGCTGAGAGGCTGAGAGACTGAGAGGCTGAGAGGCTGAGATACTGAGAGACTGAGAGACTGAGAGACTGAGAGACATAGAGAGACGTAGAGAGACAGAGAGACGTAGAGAGACTGAGAGACTGAGAGACTGAGAGACTGAGAGACATAGAGAGAGACTGAGAGACAGAGAGGCTGAGAGGCTGAGAGACTGAGAGGCTGTGACTGAGAGACATAGAGAGACTGAGAGACTGAGAGACATAGAGAGGCAGAGAGGCAGAGAGACAGAGAGACTGAGAGACTGAGAGACTGAGAGACATAGAGAGACTGAGAGACATAGAGATACTGAGAGACTAAGAGACTTCGAGACATAGAGAGACTGAGAGACTAAGAGACTGAGAGACTGAGAGACTGAGAGACATAGAGAGAGACTGAGAGACAGAGAGGCTGAGAGGCTGAGAGACTGAGAGGCTGTGACTGAGAGACATAGAGAGACTGAGAGACTGAGAGACATAGAGAGGCAGAGAGGCAGAGAGACAGAGAGACTGAGAGACTGAGAGACTGAGAGACATAGAGAGACTGAGAGACATAGAGATACTGAGAGACTAAGAGACTTAGAGACATAGAGAGACTGAGAGACTGAGAGACAGAGATACTGAGAGACTGAGAGACTGAGAGTCTGAGAGACATAGAGAGACTGAGAGACTGTGAGACTGAGAGACTGAGAGACTGAGAGACTGAGAGACAGAGAGACAGAGAGACTGAGAGATAGAGAGGCTGAGAGACTGAGAGACTGAGAGACTGAGAGGCTGAGAGGCTGAGAGGCTGAGAGACTGATAGGCAGAGAGACTGAGAGACATAGAGAGACTGAGAGGCTGAGAGACTGAGAGACTGAGAGACTGAGACATAGAGAGACTGAGAGACAGAGAGACTGAGAGTCATAGAGATACTGAGAGACTTAGAGACTGAGAGACTGAGAGACTGAGAGACTGAGAGACATAGAGAGACTGAGAGACTGAGAGACTGAGAGACTGACCGGCTGATAGGCTGATAGGCTGAGAGACATAGAGAGACTGAGAGACAGAGAGACTGAGAGACTGAGAGACTGAGAGACTGAGAGACATAGAGATAGTGAGAGACAGAGAGAGGACCTGAGAGACTGAGAGACGAGAGAGACTGAGAGACTAAGAGACTGAGAGACATAGAGATACTGAGAGACATAGAGAGACTGAGAGGCATAGAGAGACTGAGAGACATAGATAGACATAGAGAGAATGAGAGACATAGAGAGACTGAGAGACATAGAAAGACTGAGAGACTGAGAGCCTGAAGACTGAGACATAGAGAGACTGAGAGACATAGAGAGACTGAGAGACATAGAGATACTGAGAGACTGAGAGACTGAGAGAGACTGAGAGACTGAGAGAGACTGAGAGACTAAGAGACTGAGAGACATAGAGTGGCAGAGAGACAGAGAGACTGGGAGACATAGAGATACTGAGAGACTGAGAGACTGAGAGACATAGAGAGACTGAGAGATAGAGAGACTGAGAGGCTGAGAGACTGAGAGGATGAGAGGCTGAGAGACTGAGAGACTGAGAGACTGAGACATAGAATGACTGAGAGACTGAGAGACTGAGAGACAGAGATACTGAGAGACTGAGAGACACAGACTGAGATACTGAGAGTCTGAGTGGCTGAGAGACCGAGAGACTGAGAGACTGAGAGACATAGAGAGACATAGAGAGACTGAGAGGCATAGAGATACTGAGAGACTGAGAGACTGAGAGACTGAGAGGCATAGAGATACTGAGAGACATAGAGAGACTGAGAGACATAGAGACTGAGATACTGAGAGACTGAGAGACTGAGAGACATAGAGAGAATGAGAGACATAGACAGGCTGAGAGGCTGAGAGACTGAGAGGCTGAGAGGCTGAGATACTGAGAGACTGAGAGACTGAGAGACATAGAGAGACGTAGAGAGACAGAGAGACGCGGAGAGACTGAGAGACTGAGAGACTGAGAGACTGAGAGACATAGAGAGACTGAGAGACTGAGAGGCTGAGAGGCTGAGAGACTGAGAGGCTGAGTGACTGAGAGACATAGAGAGACAGAGAGACTGAGAGACATAGAGAGGCAGAGAGGCAGAGAGACCGAGAGACTGAGAGACTGAGAGACATAGAGATACTGAGAGACGAAGAGACGTAGAGAGGCAGAGAGACTGAGAGACATAGAGATACTGAGAGACTGAGAGACTGAGACATAGAGATACTGTGAGACTAAGAGACTGAGAGACATAGAGAGACTGAGAGACTGAGAGACTGAGAGATATAGAGAGACTGAGAGAATGAGAGACATAGAGAGACTGAGAGACTGAGAGACATAGAGAGACTGAGAGAATGAGAGACATACAGATACTGAGATACTGAGAGACTGAGAGACTTAGAGACTGAGAGACATAGAGAGACTGAGAGACATAGAGAGGCTGAGAGACATTGAGATACTGAGAGACTGAGAGACTGAGAGAGACTGAGAGACTGAGAGACTGAGAGACTGAGAGACTGAGAGACTAAGAGACTGAGAGACATAGAGTGGCAGAGAGACAGAGAGACTGAGAGACATAGAGATACTGAGAGACTGAGAGACATAGAGATACTGAGAGACTGAGAGACTGAGAGACATAGAGAGACAGAGATAGAGATACTGAGAGGCTGAGAGACTGAGAGGATGAGAGGCTGAGAGACTGAGAGACTGAGAGACATAGAGAGATTGAGAGACTGAGAGACTGAGAGACAGAGATACTGGGAGACTGAGAGACACAGACTGAGATACTGATAGTCTAAGAGGCTGAGAGACTGAGAGACTGAGAGACATAGAGATACTGAGAGACTGAGAGAGACTGAGATACTAAGAGACTGAGAGACATAGAGAGACTGAGAGACATAGAGAGACTGAGAGACTGAGAAAGACTGAGAGACTGGCAGACTGAGAGAGACTGAGAGACTAAGAGACTGAGAGACATTGAGATACTGAGAGACATAGAGAGACTGAGAGACTGAGAGACTGAGAGACATAGAGAGACATAGAGAGACTGAGAGACATAGAGAGGCAGAGAGACATAGAGACTGAGAGACTGAAGACTGAGAGACTGAGAGACAGAGAGAGACTGAGAGACAGAAGAGACTGATGACTGAGAGACTAGAGACATAGAGAGACTGAGAGACTGAGAGACAAAGAGAGTCTGAGAGACTGAGAGACTGACAGACAGAAAGTGACATAGAGAGACTGAGAGACTGAGAGACTGAGAGACATAGAGAGACTGAGAGACTGAGAGACTGAGAGGCTGAGAGACATAGAGAGTCTGAGAGACATAGAGAGACTGAGAGACATAGAGAGTCTGAGAGACTGAGAGACTGAGAGACTGAGAGACATAGAGAGACTGAGAGACTGAGAGACTGAGAGACATAGAGAGACTGAGAGACTGAGAGACTGAGAGAGACTGAGAGACTGAGAGACTGAGAGACTGAGAGACTGAGAGACATAGAGAGACTGAGAGAATGAGAGACTGAGAGACTGAGAGACTGAGAGACTGAGAGACATAGAGATACTGAGAGACTGAGAGACTGAGAGACATAGAGAGACTGAGAGATAGAGAGAGTGAGAGGCTGAGAGACTGAGAGGATGAGAGGCTGAGAGACTGAGAGACTGAGAGACTGAGAGACATAGAATGACTGAGATTCTGAGAGACTGAGAGACAGAGATACTGAGAGACTGAGAGACACAGACTGAGATACTGAGAGTCTGAGTGGCTGAGAGACCGAGTGACTGAGAGACTGAGAGACATAGAGAGACATAGAGAGACTGAGAGGCATAGTGATACTGAGAGACTGAGAGACTGAGAGACTGAGAGGCATAGAGATACTGAGAGACATAGAGAGACTGAGAGACATAGAGACTGAGATACTGAGAGACATAGAGAGACTGAGAGACATAGAGAGACAGAGAGACATAGAGAGACTGAGAGGCTGAGAGGCTGAGAGACTGAGAGGCTGAGAGGCTGAGATACTGAGAGACTGAGAGACTGAGAGACTGAGAGACATAGAGAGACGTAGAGAGACAGAGAGACGCGGAGAGACTGAGAGACTGAGAGACTGAGAGACTGAGAGACATAGAGAGACTGAGAGACTGAGAGGCTGAGAGCCTGAGAGACTGAGAGGCTGAGAGACATAGAGAGACTGAGAGACTGAGAGACATAGAGAGGCAGAGAGGCAGAGTGACCGAGAGACTGAGAGACTGAGAGACATAGAGATACTGAGAGACTAAGAGACTGAGAGACATAGAGAGACTGAGAGACTAAGAGACGTAGAGAGGCAGAGAGACTGAGAGACATAGAGATACTGAGAGACTGAGAGACTGAGACATAGAGATACTGAGAGACTCAGAGACTGAGATACATAGAGATACTGAGAGACTGAGAGACATAGAGAGACTGAGAGACATAGAGAGACTGAGAGACATAGAGAGGCTGAGAGACATTGAGATACTGAGAGACTGAGAGACTGAGAGAGACTGAGAGACTGAGAGACTGAGAGACATAGAGAGAGTGAGAGACATAGAGAGACTGAGATACTGAGAGACTGAGATACTGAGAGACTGAGAGACTGAGAGACTGAGAGACTGAGAGACATAGAGAGACTGAGAGGCTGAGAGACTGAGAGGCTGAGAGGCTGAGATACTGAGAGACTGAGAGACTGAGAGACTGAGAGACATAGAGAGACTGAGAGGCTGAGAGCCTCAGAGACTGAGAAGCTGAGATACTGAGAGACTGAGAGACTGAGAGACTGAGAGACTGAGAGACATAGAGAGACTGAGAGGCATATAGATACTGAGAGACTGACAGACTGAGAGACATAGAGAGACTGAGAGACATTGAGAGACTGAGATACTGAGAGACTGAGATACTGAGAGACTGAGAGACTGAGAGACATAGGGCGACTGAGAGACATAGAGAGACTGAGAGGCTGAGAGGCTGAGAGACTGAGAGGCTGAGAGGCTGAGATAGTGAGAGACTGAGAGACTGAGAGACTGAGAGACTGAGAGACATAGAGAGACATAGAGAGACTGAGAGGCATAGAGATACTGAGAGACATAGAGAGACTGAGATACTGAGACACTGAGAGACTGAGAGAGACTGAGAGACTAAGAGACTGAGAGACATAGAGACATAGAGAGACAGAGAGACTGAGAGAGACTGAGAGAGACTGAGAGACTGAGAGAGACTGAGAGACTAAGAGACTGATAGACATAGAGAGACTGAGAGACATAGAGAGACTGAGAGACTGAGAGACTGAGAGACTGAGAGATAGAGAGACTGAGAGACATAGACAGGCTGAGAGACATTGAGATACTGAGAGACTGAGAGACTGAGAGAGACTGAGAGACTGAGAGACTGAGAGAGACTGAGAGAGACTGAGAGACTAAGAGACTGAGAGACATAGAGTGGCAGAGAGACAGAGAGACTGAGAGACATAGAGATACTGAGAGACTGAGAGACTGAGAGACATAGAGAGACTGAGAAATAGAGAGACTGAGAGGCTGAGAGACTGAGAGGATGAGAGGCTGAGAGACTGAGAGACTGAGAGACTGTGAGACATAGAGAGACTGAGAGACTGAGAGACTGGGAGACAGAGATACTGGGAGACTGAGAGACACAGACTGAGATACTGATAGTCTGAGAGGCTGAGAGACTGAGAGACTGAGAGACATAGAGATACTGAGAGACTGAGAGAGACTGAGATACTAAGAGACTGAGAGACATAGAGAGACTGAGAGACATAGAGAGACTGAGAGACTGAGAGAGACTGAGAGACTAAGAGACTGAGAGACATAGAGATACTGAGAGACATAGAGAGACTGAGATACTGAGAGACTGAGAGACATATTGAGACATAGAGAGACTGAGAGACATTGAGAGACTGAGAGACATAGAGAGACTGAGAGACTGAGAGACTGAGAGACTGAGAGTTAGAGAGACTGAGAGACATAGACAGGCTGAGAGACATTGAGATACTGAGAGACTGAGAGACTGAGAGAGACTGAGAGACTGAGAGACTGAGAGAGACTGAGAGACTAAGAAACTGAGAGACATAGAGTGGCAGAGAGACATAGAGATACTGAGAGACTGAGAGACATAGAGATACTGAGAGACTGAGAGACTGAGAGACATAGAGAGACTGAGAGATAGAGAGACTGAGAGGCAGAGAGACTGAGAGGATGAGAGGCTGAGAGACTGAGAGACTGAGAGACTGAGAGACATAGAATGACTGAGAGACTGAGAGACTGAGAGACAGAGATACTGAGAGACTGAGAGACACAGACTGAGATACTGAGAGTCTGAGTGGCTGAGAGACCGAGAGACTGAGAGACTGAGAGACATAGAGAGACATAGAGAGACTGAGAGGCATAGAGATACTGAGAGACTGAGAGACTGAGAGACTGAGAGACATAGAGATACTGAGAGACATAGAGAGACTGAGAGACATAGAGACTGAGATACTGAGAGACTGAGAGACTGAGAGACATAGAGAGAATGAGAGACATAGAGAGGCTGAGAGACTGAGAGACTGAGAGACTGTGAGACATAGAGAGACTGAGAGACTGAGAGACTGGGAGACAGAGATACTGGGAGACTGAGAGACACAGACTGAGATACTGATAGTCTGAGAGGCTGAGAGACTGAGAGACTGAGAGACATAGAGATACTGAGAGACTGAGAGAGACTGAGATACTAAGAGACTGAGAGACATAGAGAGACTGAGAGACATAGAGAGACTGAGAGACTGAGAGAGACTGAGAGACTAAGAGACTGAGAGACATAGAGATACTGAGAGACATAGAGAGACTGAGATACTGAGAGACTGAGAGACATAGAGAGACATAGAGAGACTGAGAGACATAGAGAGACTGAGAGACATAGAGAGACTGAGAGACTGAGAGACTGAGAGACTGAGAGTTAGAGAGACTGAGAGACATAGGACAGGCTGAGAGACATTGAGATACTGAGAGACTGAGAGACTGAGAGAGACTGAGAGGACTGAGAGACGAGAGAGACTGAGAGACTAGAGACTGAGAGACCATAGAGAGACTGAGAGACATAGAGATACTGAGAGACTGAGAGACTGAGATACATAGAGATACTGAGAGACTGAGAGACTGAGAGACTGACAGACTGAGAGAATGAGAGACAGAGAGAGACTGAGAGACTGAGAGACTGAGAGACTGAGAGACATAGAGAGTCTGAGAGACTGAGAGAATGAGAGACATAGAGAGACATAGAGAGACTGAGAGACATAGAGATACTGAGAGACATAGAGAGACTGAGAGACAGAGAGACTGAGAGACATAGAGAGACTGAGAGACATAGAGAGACTGAGAGACTGAGAGACTGAGAGACTGAGAGACTGAGAGACATAGAGTGACTGAGAGACAGAGAGAGACTGAGAGACATAGAGAGACTGAGAGACTGAGAGACTGAGAGACTGAGAGACTGAGACATAGAGAGACTGAGAGACTGAGAGAGACTGAGAGTCTGAGAGACTGAGAGACTGAGAGACAGAGATACTGAGAGACTGAGAGACTGAGAGACATAGAGAGACTGAGAGACTGAGAGACTGAGAGACTGAGAGACTGAGAGACTGAGAGACTGAGAGTCTGAGAGACATAGAGAGACTGAGAGACTGAGAGACATAGAGAGACTGAGAGACTGAGAGACAGAGAGGCAGAGAGACTGAGAGACTGAGAGACTTAGAGATACTGAGAGACTGAGAGACTGAGAGACATAGAGATACTGAGAGACCTAGTGACTGAGAGACTAGAGAGCTGAGAGTACATAGAGAGACAGAGAGACATAGAGAGACTGAGAGACTGAGAGACATAGAGAGATTTAGAGACTGAGAGACTGAGAGACTGAGAGACTGAGAGATACTGAGAGACAAAGAGACTGAGAGACAGAGAGACTGAGAGACTGAGGACTGAGAGCTGAGATGACTGAGAGACAGAGAGAGCTGAGAGACTGAGAGACCTGAGAGACATAGAGAGACATAGAGAGACTGAGAGGCATAGAGATACTGAGAGACATAGAGAGACTGAGATACTGAGAGACTGAGAGACTGAGAGAGACTGAGAGACTAAGAGACTGAGAGACATAGAGACATAGAGAGACTGAGAGACTGAGAGAGACTGAGAGACTGAGAGACTGAGAGAGACTGAGAGACTAAGAGACTGATAGACATAGAGAGACTGAGAGACATAGAGAGACTGAGAGACTGAGAGACTGGGAGACTGAGAGATAGAGAGACTGAGAGACATAGACAGGCTGAGAGACATTGAGATACTGAGAGACTGAGAGACTGAGAGAGACTGAGAGACTGAGAGACTGAGAGAGACTGAGAGAGACTGAGAGACTAAGAGACTGAGAGACATAGAGTGGCAGAGAGACAGAGAGACTGAGAGACATAGAGATACTGAGAGACTGAGAGACTGAGAGACATAGAGAGACTGAGAGATAGAGAGACTGAGAGGCTGAGAGACTGAGAGGATGAGAGGCTGAGAGACTGAGAGACTGAGAGACTGTGAGACATAGAGAGACTGAGAGACTGAGAGACTGAGAGACAGAGATACTGGGAGACTGAGAGACACAGACTGAGATACTGATAGTCTGAGAGGCTGAGAGACTGAGAGACTGAGAGACATAGAGAGGCTGAGAGACATTGAGATACTGAGAGACTGAGAGACTGAGAGAGACTGAGAGACTGAGAGACTGAGAGACTAAGAGACTGAGAGACTGAGAGACTAAGAGACTGAGAGACATAGAGTGGCAGAGAGACAGAGAGACTGAGAGACTGAGAGACTGAGAGACTGAGAGACTGAGAGACATCGAGAGACTAAGAGACTGATAGACATAGAGAGACTGAGAGACATAGAGAGACTGAGAGACTGAGAGACTGAGAGACATAGAGAGACTGAGAGACATAGAGAGACTGAAAGACATAGAGAGACTGAGAGACTGAGAGACTGAGAGACTGAGAGTCTGAGAGACTGAGAGACATAGACAGGCTGAGAGACATTGAGATACTGAGAGACTGAGAGACTGAGAGAGACTGAGAGAGACTGAGAGGCTGAGAGACCGAGAGAGACTGAGAGAATAAGAGACTGAGAGACATAGAGTTGCAGAGAGACAGAGAGACTGAGAGACATAGAAATACTGAGAGACGGAGAGACTGAGAGACATAGAGAGACTGAGAGATAGAGAGACTGAGAGGCTGAGAGACTGAGAGGATGAGAGGCTGAGAGACTGAGAGACTGAGAGACTGAGAGACATAGAGAGACTGAGAGACTGAGAGACTGAGAGACAGAGATACTGGGAGACTGAGAGACACAGACTGAGATACTGATAGTCTAAGAGGCTGAGAGACTGAGAGACTGAGAGACATAGAGATACTGAGAGACTGAGAGAGACTGAGATACTAAGAGACTGAGAGACATAGACTGACTGAGAGACATAGAGAGACTGAGAGACTGAGAGAGACTGAGAGACTGAGAGACTGAGAGAGACTGAGAGACTAAGAGACTGAGAGACATAGAGATACTGAGAGACATAGAGAGACTGAGATACTGAGAGACTGAGAGACATAGAGAGACATAGAGAGACTGAGAGACATAGAGAGACTGAGAGACACAGAGAGACTGAGAGACTGAGAGACTGAGAGACAGAGTTAGAGAGACTGAGAGACATAGACAGGCTGAGAGACATTGAGATACTGAGAGACTGAGAGACTGAGAGAGACTGAGAGACTGAGAGAGACTGAGAGACTAAGAGACTGAGATACTGAGAGACTGAGAGACATAGAGAGACTGAGAGACTGAGAGACTGAGAGACTGAGAGACATTGAGAGACTGAGAGACATAGACAGGCTGAGAGACATTGAGATACTGAGAGACTGAGAGACTGAGAGAGACTGAGAGACTGAGAGACTGAGAGAGACTGAGAGACTGAGAGACTGAGATACTGAGAGACTGAGAGACATAGAGAGACTGAGAGACTGAGAGACTGAGAGACTGAGAGACATTGAGAGACTGAGAGACATAGACAGGCTGAGAGACATTGAGATACTGAGAGACTGAGAGACTGAGAGAGACTGAGAGACTGAGAAACTGAGAGAGACTGAGAGAGACTGAGAGACTAAGAGACTGAGAGACATAGAGTGGCAGAGAGACAGAGAGACTGAGAGACAGTGAGATACTGAGAGACTGAGAGACTGAGAGACATAGAGAGACTGAGAGACTGAGAGACTGAGAGACTGAGAGTTAGAGAGACTGAGAGACATAGACAGGCTGAGAGACATTGAGATACTGAGAGACTGAGAGACTGAGAGAGACTGAGAGACTGAGAGACTGAGAGAGACTGAGAGACTAAGAAACTGAGAGACATAGAGTGGCAGAGAGACATAGAGATACTGAGAGACTGAGAGACATAGAGATACTGAGAGACTGAGAGACTGAGAGACATAGAGAGACTGAGAGATAGAGAGACTGAGAGGCAGAGAGACTGAGAGGCTGAGAGGCTGAGAGACTGAGAGACTGAGAGACTGAGAGACATAGAATGACTGAGAGACTGAGAGACTGAGAGACAGAGATACTGAGAGACTGAGAGACACAGACTGAGATACTGAGCGTCTGAGAGACTGAGAGACATAGAGAGACATAGAGAGACTGAGAGGCATAGAGATACTGAGAGACTGAGAGACTGAGAGACTGAGAGACATAGAGATACTGAGAGACATAGAGAGACTGAGAGACATAGAGACTGAGATACTGAGAGACTGAGAGACTGAGAGACATAGAGAGACTGAGAGACATAGAGAGGCTGAGAGAGACTGAGAGACTGAGAGACTGTGAGACATAGTGAGACTGAGAGACAGAGAGACTGGAGACAGAGATACTGGGAGACTGAGAGACACAGACTGAGATACTGCAAGTCTGAGAGGCTGAGAGACTGAGAGACTGAGAGACATAGAGAGACTGAGAGACTGAGAGACTGAAGACTAGAGACTGAGAGACTGAGACTGCAGAGAGTCTGAGAGACTGAGAGACTGAGAGACTGAGAGACTGAGAGACTGAGAGACATAGAGAGACTGAGAGAGACTGAGAGACTGAGAGACTGAGAGACTGAGAGACAGAGAGACTGAGAGACAGAGAGACAGAGAGACTGAGAGACTGAGAGACTGAGAGACTGAAGACTGAGAGACTGAGAGACTGAGAGACATAGAGAGGCTGAGAGACTGAGAGACTGACAGACATAGAGAGACTGAGAGACATAGAGAGACTGAGAGACTGAGAGTCATAGAGTGACTGAGAGAATAGAGATACTGAGAGACTGAGAGATTGAGAGACTGAGAGACTGAGAGCCTGAGAGACATAGAGACTGAGAGACTTAGAGACTGAGAGTCTGAGAGACTGAGAGACATGAGCTGAGAGACTGAGAGAGACTGAGAGGCAGAGAGACAGAGAGGCTGAGAGGCTGAGAGACTGAGAGACTGAGAGACTGAGAGACATAGAGAGACTGAGAGACTGAGAGACTGAGAGACAGAGATACTGAGAGACTGAGAGACACAGACTGAGATACTGAGAGTCTGAGAGGCTGAGAGACTGAGAGACTGAGAGACTGAGAGACATAGAGAGACATAGAGAGACTGAGAGGCATAGAGATACTGAGAGACTGAGAGACTGAGAGACTGAGAGGCATAGAGATACTGAGAGACATAGAGAGACTGAGAGACATAGAGACTGAGATACTGAGAGACTGAGAGACTGAGAGACATAGAGAGAATGAGAGACATAGAGAGGCTGAGAGGCTGAGAGACTGAGAGGCTGAGAGGCTGAGATACTGAGAGACTGAGAGACTGAGAGACATAGAGAGACGTAGAGAGACAGAGAGACGCGGAGAGACTGAGAGACTGAGAGACTGAGAGACTGAGAGACATAGAGAGACTGAGAGACTGAGAGGCTGAGAGGCTGAGAGGCTGAGAGACTGAGAGACATAGAGATACTGAGAGACTGAGAGACATAGAGATACTGAGAGACTGAGAGACTGAGAGACTGAGAGACATAGAGAGACTGAGAGGCATATAGATACTGAGAGACTGACAGACTGAGAGACATAGAGAGACTGAGAGACATAGAGAGACTGAGATACTGAGAGACTGAGATACTGAGAGACTGAGAGACTGAGAGACATAGGGCGACTGAGAGACATAGAGAGACTGAGAGGCTGAGAGGCTGAGAGACTGAGAGGCTGAGAGGCTGAGATAGTGAGAGACTGAGAGACTGAGAGACTGAGAGACTGAGAGACATAGAGAGACATAGAGAGACTGAGAGGCATAGAGATACTGAGAGACATAGAGAGACTGAGATACTGAGAGACTGAGAGACTGAGAGAGACTGAGAGACTAAGAGACTGAGAGACATAGAGACATAGAGAGACTGAGAGACTGAGAGAGACTGAGAGACTGAGAGACTGAGAGAGACTGAGAGACTAAGAGACTGATAGACATAGAGAGACTGAGAGACATAGAGAGACTGAGAGACTGAGAGACTGGGAGACTGAGAGACTGAGAAACATAGAGAGGCTGAGAGACATTGGATACTGAGAGACTGAGGACTAGAGAGACTGAGAGACCTGAAGAGACTGAGAGACCGAGAGAGACTGAGAGAATAAGAGACTGAGAGACATAGAGTGGCAGAGAGACTGAGAGACATAGAGATCCTGAGAGACTGAGAGACTGAGAGACATAGAGAGACTGAGAGATAGAGAGACTGAGAGGCTGAGAGACTGAGAGGATGAGAGGCTGAGAGACTGAGAGACTGAGAGACTGTGAGACATAGAGAGACTGAGAGACTGAGAGACTGAGAGACAGAGATACTGAGAGACTGAGAGACACAGACTGAGATACTGAGAGTCTGAGAGACTGAGAGACTGAGAGACTGAGAGACATAGAGAGACTGAGAGACATAGAGAGACTGAGAGACTGAGAGACTGAGAGACTGAGAGACTGAGAGACTGAGAGACTGAGAGACTGAGAGACTGAGAGACTGAGAGACTGAGAGACAGAGAGACAGAGAGACTGAGAGACAGAGAGACAGAGAGACTGAGAGACTGAGAGACTGAGAGACTGAGAGACTGAGAGACTAGAGAGACTGATAGACATAGAGAGACTGAGAGACATAGAGAGACTGAGAGACTGAGAGACTGAGAGACTGAGAGACTGAGAGACTGAGAGACATAGAGAGACTGAGAGACTGAGAGACTGAGAGACTGAGAGACTGAGAGACTGAGAGACATAGAGAGACTGAGAGACATAGAGATACTGAGAGACTGAGAGACTGAGAGACTGAGAGAGACTGAGAGACTGAGAGAGACTGAGAGACTGAGAGACTAAGAGACTGAGAGACAGAGATACCGAGAGACTGAGAGACTGAGAGACATAGAGAGACTGAGAGACTGAGAGACTGAGAGACAGAGAGACTGAGAGACAGAGAGACTGAGAGACTGAGAGACTGAGAGACTGAGAGACTGAGAGACTAGAGAGACTGAGAGACTGAGAGACTGAGAGACTGAGAGACAGAGAGACTGAGAGACTGAGAGACTGAGAGACATAGAGACTGAGAGACTGAGAGACTGAGAGACAGAGAGACTGAGAGACATAGAGAGGCTGAGAGACTGAGAGACTGAGAGACTGAGAGACTGAGAGACTGAGAGACTGAGAGACTGAGAGACATAGAGACTGAGAGGCTGAGAGACTGAGAGACTGAGAGACTGAGAGACTGAGAGACTGAGAGACTGAGAGACTGAGAGACATAGAGAGACTGAGAGACTGAGAGACAGAGAGACTGAGAGACTGAGAGACTGAGAGACTGAGAGACTGAGAGACATAGAGAGACTGAGAGACACAGAGAGACTGAGAGACTGAGAGGCTGAGAGACTGAGAGGCTGAGAGACATAGAGAGACTGAGAGACATAGAGATACTGAGAGACTGAGAGACTGAGAGAGACTGAGAGACTGAGAGAGACTGAGAGACTAAGAGACTGAGAGACTGAGAGACTGAGAGACATAGAGAGACTGAGAGACTGAGAGACTGAGAGACTGAGAGACATTGAGAGACTGAGAGATATAGAGAGACTGAGAGACATTGAGATACTGAGAGACTGAGAGACTGAGAGAGACTGAGAGACTGAGAGACTGAGAGAGACTGAGAGACTGAGAGACTGAGATACTGAGAGACTGAGAGACATAGAGAGACTGAGAGACTGAGAGACTGAGAGACTGAGAGACATTGAGAGACTGAGAGACATAGACAGGCTGAGAGACATTGAGATACTGAGAGACTGAGAGACTGAGAGAGACTGAGAGACTGAGAAACTGAGAGAGACTGAGAGAGACTGAGAGACTAAGAGACTGAGAGACATAGAGTGGCAGAGAGACAGAGAGACTGAGAGACATTGAGATACTGAGAGACTGAGAGACTGAGAGACATAGAGATACTGAGAGACTAAGAGACTGAGAGACATAGAGTGGCAGAGAGACAGAGGGACTGAGAGACATAGAGATACTGAGAGACTGAGAGACTGAGAGACATAGAGAGACTGAGAGATTGAGAGATAGAGAGGCTGAGAGACTGAGAGACCCAGAGGCTGAGAGACTGAGAGACTGAGAGACTGAGAGACATAGAGAGCCTGAGAGACTGAGAGACTGAGAGACAGAGATACTGAGAGACTGAGAGACACAGACTGAGATACTGAGAGTCTGAGAGGCTGAGAGGCTGAGAGACTGAGTGACTGAGAGACTGAGAGACATAGAGAGACATAGAGAGACTGAGAGGCATAGAGATACTGAGAGACTGAGAGACTGAGAGACTGAGAGACAGAGAGAGGCAGAGAGACTGAGAGACATAGAGAGACTGAGAGACATAGAGACTGAGAGACTGAGAGACTGAGAGACTGAGGGACATAGAGAGACTGAGAGACTGAGAGACTGAGAGACTGAGAGACTGAGAGACTGAGAGATAGAGAGACTGAGAGGCTGAGAGACTGAGAGACTGAGAGGCTGAGAGGCTGAGAGAGACTGAGAGACAGAGAGACTGAGAGACATAGAGAGACTGAGAGACTGAGAGACTGAGAGACATAGAGAGTCTGAGAGACTGAGAGACTGAGAGACTGAGAGACTGAGAGACTGAGAGACATAGAGAGACTGAGAGACTGAGAGACTGAGAGAGACAGAGAGACAGAGAGACAGAGAGACTGAGAGACTGAGAGACATAGAGATACTGAGAGACTGAGAGACTGAGAGACTGAGAGACATAGAGAGACTGAGAGACTTAGAGACATAGAGACATAGAGATACTGAGAGACTGAGAGACTGAGAGACATAGAGAGACTGAGAGACTGAGAGACTTAGAGACTGAGAGACATAGAGAGACTGAGAGACATAGAGAGGCTGAGAGACATTGAGATACTGAGAGACTGAGAGACTGAGAGAGACTGAGAGACTGAGAGACTGAGAGACATAGAGAGACTGAGAGACATAGAGAGACTGAGATACTGAGAGACTGAGATACTGAGAGACTGAGAGACTGAGAGACATAGAGAGACTGAGAGACATAGAGAGACTGAGAGGCTGAGAGGCTGAGAGACTGAGAGGCTGAGAGGCTGAGATACTGAGAGACTGAGAGACTGAGAGACTGAGAGACATAGAGAGACTGAGAGGCTGAGAGGCTGAGAGACTGAGAGGCTGAGAGGCTGAGATACTGAGAGACTGAGAGACTGAGAGACAGAGAGACTGAGAGACATAGAGAGACATAGAGAGACTGAGAGGCATAGAGAGACTGAGAGACATAGAGAGACTGAGATACTGAGAGACTGAGAGACTGAGAGAGACTGAGAGACTAAGAGACTGAGAGACATAGAGACATAGAGAGACTGAGAGACTGAGAGAGACTGAGAGACTGAGAGACTGAGAGAGACTGAGAGACTAAGAGACTGATAGACATAGAGAGACTGAGAGACATAGAGAGACTGAGAGACTGAGAGACTGAGAGACTGAGACACATAGAGTGGCAGAGAGACAGAGAGACTGAGCGACATAGAGATACTGAGAGACTGAGAGACTGAGAGACATAGAGAGACTGAGAGATAGAGAGACTGAGAGGCTGAGAGACTGAGAGGATGAGAGGCTGAGAGACTGAGAGACTGAGAGACTGTGAGACATAGAGAGACTGAGAGACAGAGATACTGGGAGACTGAGAGACACAGACTGGGATACTGATAGTCTGAGAGGCTGAGAGACTGAGAGACTGAGAGACATAGAGATACTGAGAGACTGAGAGAGACTGAGATACTAAGAGACTGAGAGACATAGAGAGACTGAGAGACATAGAGAGCTGAGAGATGAGAGAGACTGAGAGTACTGAAGACTGAGAGAGACTGAGAGACGAAGAGACTGAGAGACATAGAGATACTGAGAGACATAGAGAGACTGAGATACTGAGAGACTGAGAGACATAGTGAGACATAGAGAGACTGAGAGACATAGAGAGACTGAGAGACATAGAGAGACTGAGAGACCTAGAGACTGAGAGACTGAGAGTTAGAGAGACTGAGAGACATAGACAGGCTGAGAGACATTGAGATACTGAGAGACTGAGAGACATAGAGATACTGAGAGACATAGAGAGACTGAGAGACTGAGAGAGACTGAGAGACTAAGAGACTGAGAGACATAGAGAGGCAGAGAGACAGAGAGACAGAGAGACTGAGAGACATAGAGATACTGAGAGACTGAGAGACTGAGAGACATAGAGAGACTGAGAGATAGAGAGACTGAGAGGCTGAGCGCCTGAGAGGATGAGAGGCTGAGAGACTGAGAGACTGAGAGACTGTGAGACATAGAGAGACTGAGAGACAGAGATACTGGGAGACTGAGAGACACAGACTGAGATACTGATAGTCTGAGAGGCTGAGAGACTGAGAGACTGAGAGACATAGAGATACTAAGAGACTGAGATTGAGAGAGACTGAGAGACTAAGAGACTGAGAGACATAGAGAGACTGAGAGACATAGAGAGACTGAGAGACTGAGAGAGACTGAGAGACTGAGAGACTGAGAGACTGAGAGACATAGAGAGACTGAGAGACATAGAGAGACTGAGAGACTAGAGAGACTGAGAGACTGAGAGACTGAGAGACATAGAGAGACATAGAGAGACTGAGAGACATAGAGAGACTGAGAGACATAGAGAGACTGAGAGACTGAGAGACTGAGAGACTGAGAGATAGAGAGACTGAGAGACATAGAGAGACTGAGAGACATAGAGAGACTGAGAGACTGAGAGACTGAGAGAGACTGAGAGACTGAGAGACTGAGAGAGACTGAGAGACTAAGAGACTGAGAGACATAGAGAGACTGAGAGACTGAGAGACTGAGAGACATAGAGAGACTGAGGACTGAGAGAGACTGAGAGACATAGAGAGACTGAGAGATAGAGAGACTGAGAGACAGAGAGAGACAGAGAGACTGAGAGACTGAGAGACTGAGAGACATAGAAAGACTGAGAGACTGAGAGACTGAGAGACTGAGAGACTGAGAGACAGAGAGACTGAGAGACTGAGAGACTGAGAGACTGAGAGACTGAGAGACTGAGAGACTGAGAGACATAGAGAGACTGAGAGACTGAGAGACTGAGAGGAGACTGAGAGACTGAGAGACTGAGAGACTGAGAGACATAGAGAGACTGAGAGACATAGAGAGACTGAGAGAATAGAGAGACTGAGATACTGAGAGACTGAGAGACTGAGAGACTGAGAGACATAGAGAGACTGAGAGACTGATAGAGAGACTGAGAGACTGAGAGACTGAGAGACTGAGAGACATAGAGATACTGAGAGACTGAGAGACATAGAGAGACTGAGAGACTGAGAGACTGAGAGACTGAGAGACTGAGAGACTGAGAGACTGAGAGACATAGAGATACTGAGAGACTGAGAGACTGAGAGACTGAGAGACTGAGAGACTGAGAGACTGAGAGACATAGAGAGACAGAGAGACTGAGAGACAGAGAGACTGAGAGACAGAGAGACTGAGAGACTGAGAGACTGAGAGACATAGAGATACTGAGAGACTAAGAGACTGAGAGACATAGAGAGACTGAGAGACGAAGAGACGTAGAGAGGCAGAGAGACTGAGAGACATAGAGATACTGAGAGACTGAGAGACTGAGACATAGAGATACTGTGAGACTAAGAGACTGAGAGAATGAGAGACTGAGAGACTTAGAGACTGAGAGACTGAGAGATATAGAGAGACTGAGAGAATGAGAGACATAGAGAGACTGAGCGACTGAGAGACATAGAGAGACTGAGAGAATGAGAGACATACAGATACTGAGATACTGAGAGACTGAGAGACTTAGAGACTGAGAGACATAGAGAGACTGAGAGACATAGAGAGGTGAGAGACATTGAGATACTGAGAGACTGAGAGACTGAGAGAGACTGAGAGACTGAGAGACTGAGAGACTGAGAGAGAATGAGAGACATAGAGTGGCAGAGAGACAGAGAGACTGAGAGACATAGAGATACTGAGAGACTGAGAGAGGAGACATAGAGAGACTGAGAGACTAGAGACTGAGAGACATAGAGAGACCGAGAGACATAGAGAGACTGAGAGACTGAGAGATAGAGCATAGAGAGACTGAGAGACATAGAGACGAGGACTGAGAGACTGAGAGGATGAGAGACTGAGAGCTAGAGAGACTGAGAGACATAGGAGAGACTAAGGACATGAGATCTGAGAGACTGAGAGACTGAGAGAGACTGAGAGACTGAGAGAGACTTAGAGACTGAGAGAGACTGTGAGACTAAGAGACTGAGAGACATAGGGAGGCAGAGAGACAGAGAGACTGAGAGACATAGAGAGACTGAGAGACTGAGAGACGGAGAGACATAGAGATACTGAGAGATAGAGATACTGAGAGGCTGAGAGACTGAGAGGCTGATTGACTGAGAGACTGAGAGACAGAGAGACTGAGAGACATAGAGAGACTGAGAAGCTGAGAGACTGAGAGACATAGATAGACTGAGAGACAGAGAGACTGAGAGACTGAGAGACTGAGAGACTGAGAGACTGAGAGACTGAGAGACATAGAGATACTGAGAGACTGAGAGAGACTGAGAGAATAAGAGACTGAGAGACATAGAGAGACTGAGAGACATAGAGAGACTGAGAGAGACTGAGAGAGACTGAGAGACTGAGAGACAGAGAGACTGAGAGACTGAGAGACTGAGAGACATAGAGAGGCTGAGAGACTGAGAGACTGAGAGACAGAGAGAGACATAGAGAGACTGAGAGACTGAGAGACATAGAGAGACTGAGAGACAGAGAGACAGAGAGACTGAGAGACTGACAGAAATAGAGAGACTGAGAGACATAGAGAGACTGAGAGACTGAGAGACATAGAGAGACTGAGAGACTGAGAGACATAGAGAGACTGAGAGACATAGAGAGACATAGAGAGACTGAGAGACTGAGAGACTGAGAGACTGAGAGACTGAGAGACAAGAGAGACTGAGAGACTGAGAGACTGAGAGACATAGAGAGACTGAGAGACATAGAGAGACTGAGAGACATAGAGAGACTGAGAGACTGAGAGACTGAGAGACTGAGAGACTGAGAGACTGAGAGATATTGAGAGACAGAGACTGAGAGACTGAGAGACTGAGAGACATAGAGAGACTGAGAGACTGAGAGACTGAGAGACATAGAGACTGAGAGACTGAGAGACTGAGAGACATAGAGAGACTGAGAGATAGAGAGACTGAGAGACTGAGAGACTGAGAGGCAGAGAGGCTGAGAGACTGAGAGACTGAGAGACTGAGAGACATAGAGAGACTGAGAGACTGAGAGACTGAGAGACATAGAGACTGAGAGACTGAGAGATAGAGAGACTGAGAGACTGAGAGACTGAGAGACTGAGAGACAGAGACTGAGAGACTGAGAGACATAGAGAGACTGAGAGACTGAGAGACATAGAGAGACAGAGAGACTGAGAGACATAGAGAGACTGAGAGACTGAGACATAGAGATACTGAGAGACTGAGAGACTGAGAGACATAGAGAGACTGAGAGACTGAGAGACTGAGAGACTGAGAGACATAGAGACTGAGAGACATAGAGAGACTGAGAGACATAGAGAGACTGAGAGACTGAGAGACTGAGAGAGACTGAGAGACTGAGAGACTGAGAGACATAGAGAGACTGAGAGACTGAGAGACTGAGAGAATGAGAGACATAGAGATACTGAGAGACTGAGAGACTGAGAGACTGAGAGACTGAGAGAATAGAGAGACTGAGAGACTGAGAGACTGAGAGACTGAGAGACTGAGAGACTGAGAGACTGAGAGACTGAGAGACTGAGAGACTGAGAGACATAGAGAGACTGAGAGACTGAGAGACTGAGAGACTGAGAGACTGAGAGACTGAGAGACTGAGAGACTGAGAGACTGAGAGAGACTGAGAGACATAGAGAGACTGAGAGACATAGAGAGACTGAGAGACTGAGAGACTGAGAGACATAGAGAGACTGAGAGACATAGAGAGACTGAGAGATGAGAGACTGAGAGACTGAGAGACTGAGAGACTGAGAGACATAGAGAGACTGAGAGACATAGAGAGACTGAGAGACTGAGAGACTGAGAGACTGAGAGACTGAGAGACTGAGAGACTGAGAGATGAGAGACTGAGAGACTGAGAGACTGAGAGAAAGAGAGACATAGAGACTGAGAGACATAGAGAGACTGAGAGACTGAGAGACTGAGAGACTGAGAGACTGAGAGACTGAGAGAGACTGAGAGACTGAGAGACATAGAGAGACTGAGAGACTGAGAGAGACTGAGAGATGAGAGACTGAGAGACTGAGAGACTGAGAGACATAGAGAGACTGAGAGACATAGAGAGACTGAGAGACTGAGAGGACTGAGAGACTGAGAGATAGAAGAGAGACTGAGAGACAGAGAGACTGAGAGACATAGAGAGACTGAGAGACTGAGAGACTGAGAGAGACTGAGAGACTGAGAGACTGAGAGACTGAGAGACTGAGAGACTGAGAGACTGAGAGACATAGAGATGCAGAGAGACAGAGAGACTGAGAGACATAGAGAGACTGAGAGACTGAGAGACTGAGAGACATAGAGAGACTGAGAGACTGAGAGACTGAGAGACAGAGAGACTGAGAGACAGAGAGACTGAGAGACTGAGAGACAGAGAGACTGAGAGACTGAGAGACTGAGAGACTGAGAGACAGAGAGACTGAGAGACATAGAGAGACTGAGAGACTGAGAGAGACTGAGAGACTGAGAGACTGAGAGACATAGAGAGACTGAGAGACTGAGAGACTGAGAGAGACTGAGAGACTGAGAGACTGAGAGACATAGAGAGACTGAGAGACATAGAGAGACTGAGAGACTGAGAGACTGAGAGACATAGAGAGACATGAGAGACTGAGAGACATAGAGAGACTGAGAGACACAGAGAGACTGAGAGACTGAGAGACTGAGAGACTGAGAGACATAGAGAGACTGAGAGACATAGAGAGACTGAGAGACATTGAGAGACTGAGAGACTGAGAGACTGAGAGACTGAGAGACTGAGAGAGACAGAGAGACTGAGAGACTGAGAGAGACTGAGAGACTGAGAGACATAGAGAGACTGAGAGACTGAGAGACTGAGAGACATAGAGAGACTGAGAGACTGAGAGACTGAGAGACTGAGAGACTGAGAGACTGAGAGACATAGAGAGACTGAGAGACATAGAGACTGAGAGACAGAGAGAGGCTGAGAGACTGAGAGACTGAGAGACATAGAGAGACTGAGAGACATAGAGAGACTGAGAGACTGAGAGACTGAGATACTGAGAGACATAGAGAGACTGAGAGACATAGAGAGACTGAGAGACTGAGAGAGACTGAGAGACTGAGAGATAGAGATAATGAGAGACATAGAAAAACATAGAGAGACTGAGAGACTGAGAGACTGAGAGAGACTGAGAGAATGAGAGACATAGAGAGACTGAGAGACTGAGAGACAAGGAGAGACTGAGAGAGACTGAGAGAGACTGAGAGACTGAGAGACAAGAGAGACAAGAGAGACTGAGAGACATAGAGATACTGAGAGACTAAGAGACTGAGAGACATAGAGAGACTGAGAGACTGAGACTGAGAGAGACTGAGAGACTGAGAGTCTGAGAGACTGAGAGACATAGAGAGACTGAGAGACTGAGAGACTGAGAGAGACTGAGAGAATGAGAGACATAGAGATAAAGAGAGACTGAGAGACTGAGAGACTGAGAGACATAGAGAGACTGAGAGACTGAGAGACATAGAGAGACTGAGAGACATAGAGAGACTGAGAGACTGAGAGACTGAGAGACATAGAGCGACTGAGAGACTGAGAGACTGAGAGACTGAGAGACTGAGAGACATAGAGAGGCAGAGAGACAGAGAGACTGAGAGACATAGAGATACTGAGAGACTGAGAGACTGAGAGACATAGAGAGACTGAGAGACTGAGAGACTGAGAGACTGAGAGACTGAGAGGACTGAGAGACTGAGAGACTGAGAGACTGAGAGACATAGAGAGACTGAGAGACTGAGAGACATAGAGAGACTGAGAGACTGAGAGACTGAGAGACAGAGAGACTGAGAGACTGAGAGACAGAGACTGAGAGACTGAGAGACAGAGACTGAGAGACTGAGAGACTGAGAGACATAGAGATACTGAGAGACTGAGAGACTGAGAGACTGAGAGACTGAGAGACTGAGAGACATAGAGAGGCTGAGAGACTGAGAGACTGAGAGACTGAGATACTGAGAGACTGAGAGACTGAGACTTAGAGAGACATAGAGAGACTGAGAGACATAGAGAGACTGAGAGACTGAGAGACTGAGAGACATAGAGAGACATAGAGAGACTGAGAGACTAAGAGACTGAGAGACATAGAGAGACTGAGAGACTGAGAGACTGAGAGACAGAGAGATAGAGAGACTGAGAGACATAGAGACAAGCTGAGAGACATTGAGATACTGAGAGACTGAGAGACTGAGAGACTGAGAGACTGAGAGACAGAGATACTGGGAGACTGAGAGACACAGACTGAGATACTGATAGTCCACGAGGCTGAGAGACTGAGAGACTGAGAGACATAGAGATACTGAGAGACATAGAGAGACTGAGATACTAAGAGACTGAGAGACATAGAGAGACTGAGAGACATAGAGAGACTGAGAGACTGAGAGAGACTGAGAGACTGAGAGACTGAGAGAGACAGAGAGACTAAGAGACTGAGAGACATAGAGATACTGAGAGACATAGAGAGACTGAGATACTGAGAGACTGAGAGACATAGAGAGACATAGAGAGACTGAGAGACACAGAGAGACTGAGAGACTGAGAGACTGAGAGACAGAGAGTTAGAGAGACTGAGAGACATAGACAGGCTGAGAGACATTGAGATACTGAGAGACTGAGAGACTGAGAGAGACTGAGAGACTGAGAGACATAGAGAGACTGAGAGACTGAGAGACAAGGAAAGACTGAGAGACTGAGAGAGACTGAGAGACTGAGAGACTGAGAGACATAGAGAGACAGAGAGAGACTGAGAGACATAGAGACTGAGAGACTGAGAGACTGAGACATAGAGAGACTGAGAGACTGAGAGACTGAGAGACATAGAGAGACTGAGAGACTGAGAGACATAGAGAGACTGAGAGACTGAGAGACTGAGAGGCTGAGAGACTGAGAGACTGAGAGACTGAGAGACTGAGAGACTGAGAGACTGAGAGACTGAGAGACTGAGAGACTGAGAGACTGAGAGACAGAGAGACTGAGAGACTGAGACAGAGAGACTGAGAGACTGAGAGACATAGAGAGACTGAGAGACATAGAGAGACTGAGAGACAGAGAGACTGAGAGACTGAGAGACTGAGAGACTGAGTCTGAGAGACTGAGAGACTGAGAGACTGAGAGACTGAGAGACTGAGAGACTGAGAGACTAGGAGACTGAGAAACATAGAGAGACTGAGAGAATGAGAGACTGAGAGACGGAGAGACAGAGAGACTGAGAGACTGAGAGAGACTGAGAGACTGAGAGACTGAGAGGCTGAGAGGCTGAGAGACTGAGAGACTGAGAGACTGAGAGTCTGAGAGACATTAGAGACTGAGAGACTGAGAGACATTGAGAGACTGAGAGACATAGAGAGACTGAGAGACTGAGAGACTGAGAGACTGAGAGACATAGAGAGACTGAGAGACTGAGAGCCTGAGAGACTGAGAGAGACTGAGAGACTGAGAGACTGAGAGACTGAGAGACTGAGAGACTGAGAGACTGAGAGTCATAGAGATACTGAGAGACTGAGAGACTGAGAGACTGAGAGACTGAGAGACATAGAGAGACTGAGAGACATAGAGAGACTGAGAGACTGAGAGACAGAGAGACAGAGAGACTGAGAGACAGAGAGACTGAGAGACAGAGAGACTGAGAGACTGAGAGACTGAGAGACTGAGAGACAGAGAGACTGAGAGGCTGAGAGACTGAGAGACTGAGAGACTGAGAGACTGAGAGACTGAGAGACTTGAGAGACTGAGAGACTGAGAGACTGAGAGACTGAGAGACTGAGAGACTGAGAGACATAGAGAGACTGAGAGACTGAGAGACTGAGAGACTGAGAGACTGAGAGACTGAGAGACTGAGAGACTGAGAGACATAGAGATACTGAGAGACTGAGAGACTGAGAGACATAGAGAGACTGAGAGACTGAGAGACTGAGGGACTGAGAGACTGAGAGATGAGAGACTGAGAGACTGAGAGACTGAGAGACAGAGAGACTGAGAGACTGAGAGACATAGAGAGACTGAGAGACTGAGAGACTGAGAGACTGAGAGACTGAGAGACATAGAGAGACTGAGAGACTGAGAGACTGAGAGACTGAGAGACTGAGAGACTGAGAGACATAGAGAGACTGAGAGACTGAGAGTGAGAGACTGAGAGACTGAGAGACTGAGAGACATAGAGACATAGAGATACTGAGAGACTGAGAGACTGAGAGACATAGAGAGACTGAGAGACATAGAGAGACTGAGAGACATAGAGAGACTGAGAGACTGAGAGACTGAGAGACATAGAGAGAGACATAGAGAGACTGAGAGACATAGAGAGACTGAGAGACAGAGAGACTGAGAGACTGAGAGACTGAGAGACAGAGAGACTGAGAGACTGAGAGTCTGAGAGACATAGAGAGACTGAGAGACTGAGAGACTGAGAGACTGAGAGACTGAGAGACAGAGAGTCATAGAGAGACTGAGAGACTGAGAGACTGAGAGACTGAGAGACTGAGAGACTGAGAGACTGAGAGACATAGAGAGACTGAGAGACTGAGAGAGACTGAGAGACTGAGAGACTGAGAGACATAGAGAGACTGAGAGACATAGAGAGAGTGAGAGACATGGAGAGACTGAGAGACTGAGAGACTGAGAGACATAGAGAGACTGAGAGACATAGAGAGACTGAGAGACTGAGAGACTGAGAGACATAGAGAGACATAGAGAGACTGAGAGACATAGAGAGACTGAGAGACTGAGAGACTGAGAGACAGAGAGTAGAGAGACTGAGAGACATGAGAGACTGAGAGACATGAGAGACTGAGAGACATAGAGAGGCAGAGAGACTGAGAGACTGAGAGACATAGAGAGACTGAGAGACTGAGAGACAAGAGAGACTGAGAGACTGAGAGACTGAGAGACTGAGAGACTGAGAGACATAGAGAGACTGAGAGACTGAGAGACAGAGAGACATAGAGAGACTGAGAGACTGAGAGCCTGAGAGACTGAGAGACTGAGAGACTGAGAGACTGAGAGACATAGAGAGACTGAGAGACTGAGAGACTGAGAGACTGAGAGACTGAGAGACTGAGAGACTGAGAGACTGAGAGACTGAGAGACTGAGAGACTGAGAGACATAGAGAGACTGAGAGACATAGAGAGACTGAGAGACTTAGAGAGACTGAGAGACTGAGAGACTGAGAGACATAGAGAGGCTGAGAGACTGAGAGACTGAGAGACTGAGAGACTGACAGGCTGAGAGACTGAGAGACTGAGAGACTGAGAGACATAGAGAGGCAGAGAGATGGCGAGACAGAGAGACTGAGAGACATAGAGAGACTGAGAGACTGAGAGACTGAGAGACTGAGAGGCTGAGAGACTGATAGACAGAGAGACTGAGAGACATAGAGAGAGCTGAGAGAGATGAGAGACTGAGAGACATAGAGAGACTGAGAGACTGAGAGACTGAGAGACAGAGAGACTGAGAGACTGAGAGACAGAGACTGAGAGACTGAGAGACTGAGAGACTGAGAGACTGAGAGACTGAGAGACATAGAGAGACTGAGAGACTGAGAGAGACTGAGAGACTAAGAGACTGAGAGACATAGAGAGACTGAGAGACTGAGAGAGACTGAGAGACTGAGAGACATAGAGAGGCTGAGAGACTGAGAGACTGAGAGACATAGAGAGACTGAGAGACATAGAGAGACTGAGAGACTGAGAGACTGAGAGACATAGAGAGCATAGAGAGACTGAGAGACATAGAGAGACTGAGAGACATAGAGAGACTGAGAGACTGAGAGACTGAGAGACAGAGAGACAGAGAGACTGAGAGACATAGACATACTGAGAGACTGAGAGACTGAGAGACTGAGAGACTGAGAGACTGAGAGACAGAGAGACTGAGAGACTGAGAGACAGAGAGAGAGACTGAGAGACATAGAGAGACTGAGAGACTGAGAGACTGAGAGACATAGAGAGACTGAGGCTTAGAGATACTGAGAGACTGAGAGACTGAGAGACTGAGAGACTGAGAGACATAGAGAGACTGAGAGACATAGAGAGACTGAGAGACATAGAGAGACATAGAGAGACTGAGAGACAGAGAGACTGAGAGACTTAGAGAGACTGAGAGACATAGAGAGACATAGAGAGACTGAGAGACATAGACAGGCTGAGAGACATTGAGATACTGAGAGACTGAGAGACTGAGAGAGACTGAGAGACTGAGAGACATAGAGAGACTGAGAGACTGAGAGACAAGGAAAGACTGAGAGACTGAGAGAGACTGAGAGACTAAGAGACTGAGAGACATAGAGAGGCAGAGAGACTGAGAGACATAGAGATACTGAGAGACTGATAGACTGAGACATAGAGATACTGAGAGACTAAGAGACTGAGAGACATAGAGAGACTGAGAGACTGAGAGACTGAGAGACTGAGAGACTGAGAGACTGAGAGACTGAGAGAGACTGAGAGAATGAGAGACATAGAGATACTGAGATACTGAGAGACTGAGAGACTGATAGACATAGAGAGACTGAGAGACATAGAGAGGCTGAGAGACTGAGAGTTATAGAGAGACTGAGAGACTGAGAGAGATGAGAGACTGAGATACTGAGAGACTGAGAGAGATAGACTAGAATGAGACTCAGAGAAGCTAGAGACTAGAGGACTAGACAGAGAGACTAGAGAGAGACTGAGAGAGACTGAGAGACTGAGACTGATGAATACTAGATCTAGAGACTGAGAGACAGAGAGAACTCTGAGAGACTAGAACTAGAGACTGAGACTAGAGACTCTAGAGACTAAGAGACTAAGACTAGAGACAGAGAGAGACTGAGAGACTGAGAGACTGATCTCTGAGACTGAGAGATGACTGAGACTTGAGAGAGACTAGACTGACTGAGAGACTAGATCTGAGAGAGACTTGAGAGAGAGATAGAGACTCTGAGAGAGACTAGAGACTGAGAGACTGAGACTAGAGACTGAGACTGAGAGACTGAGACTGAGACTTGACTTTTTTGAGAGAGAGACTGAGAGAGAACTGGACTTTTGAGAGACAGAGAGAGACTTGAGACCTAGAGAGAAGACTTGAGAGAGATTTGAGAGAGAGAGAGAGAGAGAGAGACTGAGAGACCTAGAGAGAGAGACTTTGAGAGACTGAGAGAGAGAGACAGAGAGACTGAGAGACATAGAGAGACTGAGAGACATAGAGAGACTGAGAGACTGAGAGACTGAGTGACTGAGAGACATAGAGAGACTGAGAGACATAGAGAGACTGAGAGACTGAGAGACTGAGAGACATAGAGTGACTGAGAGACATAGAGAGACATAGAGAGACTGAGAGACTGAGAGACTGAGATACTGAGAGACTGAGAGACTGAGAGACATAGAGAGACTGAGAGACATAGAGAGACTGAGAGGCTGAGAGACTGAGAGACTGAGAGACTGAGAGACTGAGAGACTGAGAGACTGAGAGACTGACAGACTGAGAGACTGAGAGACATAGAGAGACATAGAGAGACTGAGAGACATAGAGAGACTGAGAGACTGAGAGACTGAGAGACTGAGAGACTGAGAGGCTGAGAGGCTGAGAGACTGAGAGACTGAGAGACATAGAGAGACGTAGAGAGACTGAGAGACTGAGAGAGACTGAGAGACTGAGAGACTGAGAGACTGAGAGACTGAGAGACTGAGAGAAATAGAGAGACTGAGAGACATAGAGAGACTGAGAGACATAGAGAGACTGAGAGACTGAGAGATAGAGAGACTGAGAGACATAGAGAGACTGAGAGACATTGAGAGACTGAGAGACTGAGAGACTGAGAGACTGAGAGACTGAGAGACTGAGAGACTGAGAGACATAGAGAGACTGAGAGACTGAGAGACATAGAGAGACAGAGAGACAGAGAGACTGAGAGACATAGAGATACTGAGAGACTGAGAGACTGAGAGACATAGAGAGACTGAGAGACTAGAGAGACTGAGAGACTGAGAGACTGAGAGACTGAGAGACTGAGAGACTGAGAGACTGAGAGACTGAGAGACATAGAGAGACTGAGAGACAGAGAGACTGAGAGACTGAGAGACTGAGAGACTGAGAGACTGAGAGACTGAGAGACTGAGAGACTGAGAGACAGAGAGACTGAGAGACATAGAGATACTGAGAGACTGAGTGACTGAGAGACTGAGAGACTGAGAGACATAGAGAGACTGAGAGACATAGAGAGACTGAGAGACATAGAGAGACTGAGAGACTGAGACTGAGAGAGACTGAGAGACTGAGAGACTGAGAGACATAGAGAGACTGAGAGACATAGAGAGACTGAGAGACTGAGAGACTGAGAGACTGAGAGAGACATAGAGAGACTGAGAGACATAGAGAGACTGAGAGACATAGAGAGACTGAGAGACTGAGAGACTGAGAGTTAGAGAGACTGAGAGACATAGAGAGACTGAGAGACATAGAGATACTGAGAGACTGAGAGACTGAGAGAGACTGAGAGACTGAGAGACTGAGAGAGACTGAGAGACTGAGAGACTGAGAGACATAGAGAGACAGAGAGACTGAGAGACATAGAGAGACTGAGACAGAGAGACTGAGAGGCATAGAGACTGAGAGATAGAGAGTCTGAGAGGCTGAGAGACTGAGAGATGGATTGAGACGGTGAGAGACTGAGAGACTGAGATAGACTGAGAGACATAGAAACTGAGAGACTGAGAGACTGAGAGACAGAGATACTGAGAGACTGAGAGACACAGACAGAGATACGGAGAGTCTGAGAGACTGAGAGACTGAGAGACTGAGAGCCTGAGAGACATAGAGAGACATAGAGAGACTGCTGAGGCCATAGAGATACTGAGAGACTGAGAGACTGAGAGACATATAGAGACTGAGAGGCATAGAGATACTGAGAGACTGAGAGGAGACTGAGAAGACATAGCGTCTGAGATACTGAGAGACTGAGAGATGAGAGACATAGAGAGATGAGAGACGTCAGAGAGGCTGAGAGGCTGAGAGACTGAGAGGCCTGAGAGGACTGAGATACTGAGAGACTGAGAGACTGAGAGACTGAGAGACATAGAGAGACGTAGAGACACAGGGAGACGCGGACGTGACTGAGAGACTGAGAGACTGAGAGACTGAGAGACAAGAGGACCCTGAGAGACTGAGAGGCTGAGGCTGAGAGACTGAGAGACTGAGAGACTGAGAGACATAGAGAGACTGAGAGACTGAGAGACATAGAGAGGCAGAGAGGCTGAGAGACTGAGAGACTGAGAGACTGAGAGACTGAGAGACATAGAGATACTGAGAGACTGAGAGAGACTGAGAGAATAAGAGACTGAGAGACATAGAGATACTGAGAGACAGAGAGACTGAGAGACATAGAGATACTGAGAGACTGAGAGACTGAGACATAGAGAGACTGAGAGACTGAGAGACTGAGAGACATAGAGAGACTGAGAGACTGAGAGACTGAGAGAGACTGAGAGACTGAGAGACATAGAGAGACTGAGAGACTGAGAGACATAGAGAGACTGAGAGAATGAGAGACATAGAGAGACTGAGAGACTGAGAGACTGAGAGACTGAGAGACTGAGAGACATAGAGAGACTGAGAGACTAGAGAGACTGAGAGACATAGAGAGACTGAGAGACTAAGAGACTGAGAGACATAGAGAGACAGAGAGACAGAGAGACTGAGAGACATAGAGATACTGAGAGACTGAGAGACTGAGAGACAGAGAGAGACTGAGAGACTAAGAGACTGAGAGACATAGAGAGACTGAGAGACATAGAGAGACTGAGAGACTGAGAGACTGAGAGATATAGTGAGACTGAGAGACTTTAGGACTGAGAGACTGAGAGACTGAGAGATAGAGAGACTGAGAGACATAGAGAGACTGAGAGACATTGAGAGACTGAGAGACTGAGAGACTGAGAGAGACTGAGAGACTGAGAGACATAGAGAGACTGAGAGAGACTGAGAGACTGAGAGACTGAGAGACATAGAGAGACTGAGAGACAGAGAGACTGAGAGACATAGAGATACTGAGAGACTGAGAGACTGAGAGACATAGAGAGACTGAGAGATAGAGAGACTGAGAGACTGAGAGACTGAGAGGATGAGAGACTGAGAGACTGAGAGACTGAGAGACTGAGAGACATAGAGAGGCTGAGAGACTGAGAGACTGAGAGACAGAGAGACTGAGAGACTGAGAGACTGAGAGAGACTGAGAGACTGAGAGACATAGAGAAACTGAGAGACTGAGAGAGACTGAGAGACATAGAGATACTGAGAGACTGAGAGATAGAGATACTGAGAGACTGAGAGACAGAGAGACTGAGAGACATAGAGAGACTGAGAGACTGAGAGACTGAGAGACTGAGAGACAGAGAGAGACTGAGAGACTGAGAGACTGAGAGACATAGAGAGACTGAGAGACATAGAGAGGCTGAGAGACTGAGAGACTGAGAGACATAGAGAGACGTAGAGAGACAGAGAGACAGAGAGACTGAGAGACTGAGAGAGAGAGAGACAGAGAGACTGAGAGACATAGAGAGGCAGAGAGACAGAGAGACTGAGAGACATAGAGAGACTGAGAGACATTGAGAGACTGAGAGACTGAGAGACTGAGAGACAGAGAGAGACTGAGAGACTGAGAGACATAGAGAGACTGAGAGACTGAGAGACAAGGAGAGACTGAGAGACTGAGAGAGACTGAGAGACTAAGAGACTGAGAGACATAGAGAGGCAGAGAGACTGAGAGACATAGAGATACTGAGAGACTGAGAGACTGAGAGACATAGAGATACTGAGAGACTAAGAGACTGAGAGACATAGAGAGACTGAGAGACTGAGAGACATAGAGAGACTGAGAGACTGAGAGATTGAGAGACTGAGAGACTGAGAGACATAGAGAGACTGAGAGACTGAGAGACTGAGACATAGAGAGACTGAGAGACATAGAGAGACTGAGAGACATTGAGAGACTGAGAGACTGAGAGACTGAGAGACTGAGAGACTGAGAGACTGAGAGACTGAGAGACTAGAGACTGAGAGATATAGAGATAGACTGAGAGACAGAGAGACTGAGAGACTGAGAGACTGAGAGACTGAGAGACTGAGAGACATAGAGAGACTGAGAGACTGAGAGACTGAGAGACTGAGAGACAGAGAGACTGAGAGACTGAGAGTCATAGAGAGACTGAGAGACTGAGAGACTGAGAGACAGAGAGACTGAGAGACTGAGAGACTGAGAGACTGAGAGACTGAGAGACTGAGAGACATAGAGAGACTGAGAGACATAGAGAGACTGAGAGACTGAGAGACTGAGAGACTGAGAGACTGAGAGACTGAGAGACTGAGAGACTGAGAGACTGAGAGACTGAGAGACATAGAGAGACATAGAGAGACTGAGAGACATAGAGAGACTGAGAGACTGAGAGACTGAGAGACTGAGAGACATAGAGAAACTGAGAGACTGAGAGACTGAGAGACTGAGAGACAGAGCGACAGAGCGACAGAGAGACTGAGTGATAGAGAGGATGAGAGACTGAGAGACTGAGAGACTGAGAGACTGAGAGACTGAGAGACTGAGAGACTGAGAGACATAGAGAAACGTAGAGAGACTGAGAGATGTAGAGAGACTGAGAGACTGAGAGACTGAGAGACTGAGAGACATAGAGAGAGACTGAGAGACTGAGAGACTGAGAGACTGAGAGACTGAGAGACAGAGAGAGACTGAGAGACTGAGAGACTGAGAGACATAGAGAGACAGAGAGACAGAGAGACTGAGAGACTGAGAGACTGAGAGACTGAGAGACATAGAGATACTGAGAGACTGAGAGACTGAGAGACATAGAGAGACTGAGAGAATGAGAGACAGAGAGATACTGAGATACTGAGAGACTGAGAGACTGAGAGAGACTTAGGGACTGAGAGAGACTGAGAGACTGAGAGACTGAGAGACTGAGAGACTAAGAGACTGAGAGACATAGAGAGGCAGAGAGACAGAGAGACTGAGAGACATAGAGATACTGAGAGACTGAGAGACTGAGAGACATAGAGAGACTGAGAGACTGAGAGACTGAGAGACTGAGAGACTGAGAGACTGAGAGACTGAGAGACTGAGAGACTGAGAGACAGAGAGACTGAGAGACTAGAGAGAGACAGAGAGACAGAGACTGAGAGACTGAGGACTGAGACTGAGAGACTGAGAGACATAGAGAGACTGAGAGACTGAGAGACATAGAGACATAGAGAGACATAGAGAGACTGAGAGACATAGAGAGACTGAGAGACTGAGAGACATAGAGAGACTGAGAGACATAGAGAGACTGAGAGACATAGAGACTGAGAGACTGAGAGACTGAGAGACTGAGAGACATTGAGAGACTGAGAGACTGAGAGACTGAGAGACTGAGAGACTGAGAGACTGAGAGACTGAGAGACTGAGAGACTGAGAGACTGAGAGACTGAGAGACTGAGAGAGACTGAGAGACTGAGAGACAGAGAGACTGAGAGACTGAGAGACATAGAGAGGCTGAGAGACTGAGAGACTGAGAGACTGAGAGACAGAGAGACTGAGAGACTGAGAGACATAGAGATACTGAGAGACTGAGAGACTGAGAGACTGAGAGACATAGAGAGACTGAGAGACATAGAGAGACTGAGAGACTGAGAGACTGAGAGACTGAGAGACTGAGAGACTGAGAGACTGAGAGAGACTGAGAGACATAGAGAGACTGAGAGACTGAGAGACTGAGAGACTGAGAGACTGAGAGACTGAGAGACTGAGAGGCTGAGAGACTGAGAGACTGAGAGACATAGAGAGACTGAGAGACATAGAGAGACTGAGAGGCTGAGAGACTGAGGGACATAGAGAGACTGAGAGACATAGAGATACTGAGAGACTGAGAGACTGAGAGACTGAGAGACTGAGAGACTGAGAGACATAGAGAGACTGAGAGACATAGAGAGACTGAGAGACTGAGAGACTGAGAGACTGAGAGACTGAGAGACTGAGAGACTGAGAGACTGAGAGACTGAGAGACTGAGAGACTGAGAGACATAGAGAGACATAGAGAGACTGAGAGAGATAGAGAGACTGAGAGACATAGAGAGACTGAGAGACTGAGAGACTGAGAGACTGAGAGACTGAGAGACATAGAGAGACTGAGAGACATAGAGAGACTGAGAGACTGAGAGACTGAGAGACTGAGAGACTGAGAGACTGAGATACTGAGAGACTGAGAGACTGAGAGACTGAGAGACATAGAGAGACTGAGAGACTGAGAGACATAGAGAGACTGAGAGACTGAGAGACATAGAGAGACTGAGAGACTGAGAGACTGAGAGACTGAGAGACAGAGAGACTGAGAGACTGAGAGACTGAGAGACTGAGAGACTGAGAGACATAGAGAGACTGATAGACATAGAGATACTGAGAGACTGAGAGACTGAGAGACATAGAAATACTGAGAGACATAGAGTGACTGAGAGACTGAGAGACTGAGAGACATAGAGAGACTGAGAGACTGAGAGACTGAGAGACTGAGAGACTGAGAGACTGAGAGTCTGAGAGACATAGAGATTCTGAGAGACTGAGAGACTGAGAGACTGAGAGACAGAGAGACTGAGAGACTGAGAGTCTGAGAGACTGAGAGACTGAGAGACTGAGAGACTGAGAGACTGAGAGTCTGAGAGACTGAGAGACTGAGAGACTGAGAGACTGAGACTTAGAGAGACTGAGAGACATAGAGTGACTGAGAGACTGAGAGTCTGAGAGACTGAGAGACATAGAGATACTGAGAGACTGAGAGACTGAGAGACATGAGATACAGGAGAGACTTGAGAGGACCTGAGAGACTGAGAGACTGAGAGTCGGAGAGACGGAGAGGGACTGAGAGATAAGAGACTGAGAGACATAGAGAGACTGAGAGACTGAGAGATAGAGATACTGAGAGACTGAGAGACTGAGAGACTGAGAGACATAGAGAGACTGAGAGACTGAGAGACTGAGAGACTGAGAGACTGAGAGACTGAGAGACTGAGAGACAGAGAGACAGAGAGACTGAGAGACATAGAGAGAGAGAGAGAGACAGAGAGACTGAGAGACTGAGAGACTGAGAGACATAGAGAGACTGAGAGACTAAGAGACTGAGAGACTGAGAGACTGAGAGACTGAGAGACATAGAGAGACTGAGAGACATAGAGTGACTGAGAGACATAGAGATACTGAGAGACTGAGAGACTGAGACATAGAGATACTGAGAGACTGAGAGACTGAGAGACATAGAGAGACTGAGAGACTGAGAGACTGAGAGAGAGAGACTGAGAGACATAGAGAGACTGAGAGACTGAGAGACATAGAGAGACTGAGAGACTGAGAGACATAGAGAGACTGAGAGAATGAGAGACATAGAGAGACTGAGAGACATAGAGAGACTGAGAGACATAGAGAGACTGAGAGACATAGAGAGACTGAGAGACTGAGAGACTGAGAGACATTGAGAGACTGAGAGACATAGAGAGACTGAGAGACTGAGAGACATAGAGAGACTGAGAGACATAGAGAGACTGAGAGACATAGAGAGACTGAGAGACTGAGAGACTGAGAGACATAGAGAGGCTGAGAGACATAGAGAGACTGAGAGACTGAGAGACTGAGAGACAGAGAGACTGAGAGACAGAGAGACTGAGAGACATAGAGAGGCTGAGAGACTGAGACTGAGAGTCTGAGAGACAGATAGACTCAGATACTGAGAGTCTGAGAGACATAGAGCGTCTGAGAGACTGAGAGACTGAGAGACTGAGAGACTGAGAGACTGAGAGACATAGAGAGACTGAGAGACTGAGAGACTGAGAGACATAGAGAGACTGAGAGACTGAGAGAGACTGAGAGACTGAGAGAAAGAGAGACTGAGAGACTGAGAGACTGAGAGACATAGAGAGACTGAGAGACTGAGAGAGACTGAGAGACTGAGAGACTGAGAGGCTGAGAGACTGAGAGAATGAGAGACTGAGAGACTGAGAGACATAGAGAGACTGAGAGACTGAGAGACTGAGAGACAGAGAGACTGAGAGACTGAGAGACTGAGAGACTGAGAGACTGAGAGACTGAGAGACTGAGAGACTGAGAGACTGAGAGACATAGAGAGACTGAGAGACTGAGAGAGACTGAGAGACTGAGAGACTGAGAGACAGAGAGACTGAGAGAGACTGAGAGACTGAGAGAGACTGAGAGACTGAGAGAGACTGAGAGAATGAGAGACTGAGAGACTGAGAGACATAGAGAGACTGAGAAACATAGAGAGACTGAGAGACTGAGAGACTGAGATACTGAGAGACTAAGAGACTGAGAGACATAGAGAGACTGAGAGACTGAGAGACTGAGAGACTGAGAGACAGAGAGACAGAGAGACAGAGAGACTGAGAGACATAGAGAGACTGAGAGACATAGAGAGACAGAGAGACTGAGAGAGACTGAGAGACTGAGAGACTGAGAGACTGAGAGACATAGAGAGACTGAGAGACTGAGAGACAGAGAGACTGAGAGACTGAGAGAGACTGAGAGACTGAGAGACTGAGAGACATAGAGAGGCAGAGAGGCAGAGAGACTGAGAGACATAGAGAGACTGAGAGACTGAGAGACTGAGACATAGAGAGACTGAGAGACTGAGAGACTGAGAGACTGAGAGACTGAGAGACTGAGAGACATAGAGAGACTGAGAGACTGAGAGACTGAGAGAGACTGAGAGACTGAGAGACATAGAGAGACTGAGAGACTGAGAGACCGAGAGACATAGAGAGACTGAGAGACATAGAGAGACTGAGAGACATTGAGAGACTGAGAGACTGAGAGACTGAGAGAGACTGAGAGACTGAGAGAGACTGAGAGACTGAGAGACTGAGAGACTGAGAGACATAGAGAGACTGAGAGACTAAGAGACTGAGAGACATAGATATACTGAGAGACTGAGAGACTGAGAGACTGAGAGACTGAGAGGCATAGAGAGACTGAGAGACTGAGAGACATAGAGAGACTGAGAGACTGAGAGACATAGAGAGACTGAGAGACATAGAGATACTGAGGGACATAGAGAGACTGAGAGACTGAGAGACATAGAGAGACTGAGAGACTGAGAGACATAGAGATACTGAGAGACTGAGAGACTGAGAGACTGAGAGACTGAGAGACTGAGAGACTGAGAGACAGAGAGAGACTGAGAGACTGAGAGACATAGAGATACTGAGAGACTGAGAGACTGAGAGACTGAGAGACTGAGAGACAGAGAGAGACTTAGAGAGACAGAGAGACTGAGAGACTGAGAGTCATAGAGAGACAGAGAGACTGAGAGACATAGAGATACTGAGAGACTGAGAGACTGAGAGACATAGAGAGACTGAGAGACTGAGAGACTGAGAGACTGAGAGACTGAGAGACTGAGAGACATAGAGAGACATAGAGAGACTGAGAGACTAGAGAGACTGAGAGACTGAGAGACTGAGAGACTGAGAGACATAGAGAGACTGAGAGACTGAGAGACTGAGAGACTGAGAGACTGAGAGACTGAGACTGAGAGACATAGAGAGACTGAGAGACTGAGAGGCATAGAGACTGAGAGATAGAGAGTCTGAGAGACTGAGAGACTGAGAGACTGAGAGACATAGAGAGACTGAGAGACTGAGAGACTGAGAGACATAGAGAGACTGAGAGACTGAGAGACTGAGAGACAGAGAGATACTGAGAGACTGAGAGACTGAGAGACAGAGAGACTGAGAGACTGAGAGTCATAGAGAGACTGAGAGACTGAGAGACTGAGAGACTGAGAGACTGAGAGACATAGAGAGGAAGAGAGACAGAGAGACTGAGAGACATAGAGATACTGAGAGACAGAGAGACTGAGAGACATAGAGAGACTGAGAGATAGAGAGACTGAGAGACTGAGAGACTGAGAGACTGAGAGACTGAGAGACTGAGAGACTGAGATTCAGAGAGACTGAGAGACTGAGAGACAGAGACTGAGAGACTGAGAGACTGAGAGACTGAGAGACTGAGAGACTGAGAGACATGGAGAGACATGGAGAGACATAGAGAGACTGAGAGACATTGAGATACTGAGAGACTGAGAGACATAGAGACTGAGAGACATAGAGAGACTGAGAGACTGAGAGACTGAGAGACTGAGAGACTGAGAGACTGAGAGACTGAGAGACTGAGAGAATGAGAGACTGAGAGACTGAGAGACTGAGAGACTGAGAGTCTGAGAGACTGAGAGACTGAGAGACTGAGAGACTGAGAGACTGAGAGACTGAGAGACTGAGAGACAGAGATACTGAGAGACTGAGAGACATAGAGAGACTGAGAGACTGAGAGACTGAGAGACATAGAGAGACATAGAGAGACTGAGAGACATAGAGAGACTGAGAGACTGAGAGACTGAGAGAGACTGAGAGACATAGAGAGACTGAGAGACATAGAGAGACTGAGAGACTGAGAGACTGAGAGACTGAGAGACTGAGAGACTGAGAGACTGAGAGACTGAGAGACATAGAGAGATAGAGAGGCTGAGAGACTGAGAGACTGAGAGGCTGAGAGACTGAGAGACTGAGAGACTGAGAGACTGAGAGACTGATAGACAGAGAGACTGAGAGACATAGAGAGACTGAGAGACTGAGAGACTGAGAGACATAGAGAGACTGAGAGACTGACAGACAGAGAGAGACATAGAGAGACTGAGAGACTGAGAGATTGAGAGACTGAGAGACATAGAGAGACTGAGAGACATAGAGAGACTGAGAGACTGAGAGACTGAGAGACTGAGAGACTGAGAGACTGAGAGCCTGAGAGACTGAGAGACTGAGAGACTGAGAGACTGAGAGACATAGAGAGACATAGAGAGACTGAGAGACATAGAGAGACGAGAGACATAGAGAGACTGAGATACTGAGAGACTGAGAGACTGAGAGACTGAGAGACATAGAGAGACTGAGAGACAGAGAGACTGAGAGACTGAGAGACTGAGAGACCTGAGAGACTGAGAGACTGAGGAGACTGAGAGACTGAGAGACTGAGAGACATAGGAGAGACTGAGGAGACTGAGAGACTGAGAGACGAGAGACTGAGAGACTGAAGGACTGAGAGACATAGAGAGACTGAGAGACTGAGAGACTGAGAGTCTTGAGAAGTCTGAGAGCTGAGAGACTGAGAGACATAGAGATACTGAGAGACTGAGAGACTGAGAGACATAGAGAGACTGAGAGACTGAGAGACTGAGAGACTGAGAGACTGAGAGTCTGAGAGACATAGAGAGCCTGAGAGACTGAGAGACTGAGAGACATGGAGAGACATAGAGAGACTGAGAGACATAGAGAGACTGAGAGACTGAGAGACTGAGAGACATAGAGACTGAGAGACTAAGAGACTGAGAGACATAGAGAGACTGAGAGACATAGAGAGACTGAGAGACATAGAGAGACTGAGAGACTGAGAGACTAGAGAGACTGAGAGACTGAGAGACTGAGAGAGACTGAGAGACTGAGAGACATAGAGAGACTGAGAGACTGAGAGACATAGAGAGACTGAGAGACTGAGAGACTGAGAGACACTGAGAGACTGAGAGACTGAGAGACTGAGAGACATAGAGAGACTGAGAGACATAGAGAGACATAGAGAGACTGAGAGACATAGAGAGACTGAGAGACATAGAGAGACTGAGAGACTGAGAGCCTGAGAGACTGAGAGACTGAGAGACTGAGAGACTGAGAGACTGAGAGACTGAGAGACTGAGAGACATAGAGAGACGCAGAGAGACTGAGAGACATAGAGAGACTGAGAGACTGAGCAACATAGTGAGGCAGAGAGGCAGAGAGGCAGAGAGGCAGAGAGACAGAGAGACTGAGAGACTGAGAGACTGAGAGACTGAGAGACTGAGAGACATAGAGAGACGTAGAGAGACTGAGAGACATAGAGAGACTGAGAGACTGAGAGACTTAGAGAGACTGAGAGACATAGAGAGATTGAGATAATGAGAGACTGAGAGACTGAGAGACATAGAGAGACTGAGAGACTGAGAGACTGAGAGACTGAGAGACATAGAGAGACTGAGAGACTGAGAGACATAGAGAGACTGAGAGACTGAGAGAGAATGAGAGACTGAGAGACTGAGAGACTGAGAGACTGAGAGACTGAGAGACTGAGATACTGAGAGACTGAGAGACTGAGAGACATAGAGAGGCAGAGAGGCAGAGAGGCAGAGAGACTGAGAGACTGAGAGACTGAGAGACTGAGAGACATAGAGATTGAGAGACTGAGAGACTGAGAGACATAGAGAGACTGAGAGACTGAGAGACTGAGAGACTGAGAGACTGAGAGACTGAGAGACTGAGAGACTGAGAGACTGAGAGACTGAGAGACATAGAGAGACTGAGAGACTGAGAGACTGAGAGACAGAGAGACTGAGAGACTGAGAGGCTGAGTGACTGAGAGACTGAGAGACTGAGAGACATAGAGAGACAGAGAGACTGAGAGACATAGAGAGACTGAGAGACTGAGAGACTGAGACATAGAGATACTGAGAGACTGAGAGACTGAGAGACTTAGAGAGACTGAGAGACTGAGAGACAGAGAGAGACTGAGAGACTGAGAGACTGAGAGAGACTGAGAGACATAGAGAGACTGAGAGACATAGAGAGACTGAGAGACTGAGAGACTGAGAGACTGAGAGACTGAGAGACTGAGATACTGAGAGACTGAGAGACTGAGAGACTGAGAGACATAGAGAGACATAGAGAGACTGAGAGACTAGAGATACTGAGAGACATAGAGAGACTGAGAGACTGAGAGACTGAGAGACATAGAGAGACTGAGAGACATAGAGAGACTGAGAGACATAGAGAGACTGAGAGACTGAGAGAGACTGAGAGACTAAGAGACTGAGAGACATAGAGAGGCAGAGAGACAGAGAGACTGAGAGACATAGAGATACTGAGAGACTGAGAGACTGAGAGACATAGAGAGACTGAGAGATAGAGAGACTGAGAGGCTGAGAGACTGAGAGACTGAGAGACTGAGAGACTGAGAGACTGAGAGACAGAGAGACTGAGAGACTGAGAGACAGAGAGAGACATAGAGAGACTGAGAGACTGAGAGACTGAGAGACTGAGAGACATAGAGAGACTGAGAGACATAGAGAGACTGAGAGACATAGAGAGACTGAGAGACTGAGAGACATAGAGAGACTGAGAGACATAGAGGGACTGAGAGACATAGAGGGACTGAGATACTGAGAGACTGAGAGACTGAGAGACATTGAGAGACTGAGAGACATAGAGAGACTGAGAGACTGAGAGACTGAGAGACTGAGAGACTGAGAGACTGAGAGACTGAGAGACTGAGAGACTGAGAGACTGAGAGACTGAGAGACTGAGAGACAGAGATACTGAGAGACTGAGAGACAGAGACTGAGAGACTGAGAGACTGAGAGACTGAGAGACTGAGAGACAGAGAGACTGAGAGACTGAGAGACATAGAGAGACTGAGAGACTGAGAGACTGAGAGAATGAGAGACATAGAGAGACTGAGAGACATAGAGAGACTGAGAGACATAGAGAGACTGAGAGACTGAGAGACTGAGAGACTGAGAGACTGAGAGACTGAGAGACATAGAGAGACTGAGAGACTGAGAGGCTGAGAGACTGAGAGACTGAGAGAGACTGAGAGACTGAGAGACTGAGAGACTGAGAGACAGAGAGACTGAGAGACATAGAGAGACTGAGAGACTGAGAGACTGAGAGACATAGAGAGACTGAGAGACATAGAGAGACTGAGAGACTGAGAGACTGAGAGACTGAGAGACTGAGAGACATAGAGAGACTGAGAGACATAGAGAGTCTGAGAGGCTGAGAGACTGAGAGACTGAGAGGCTGAGAGACTGAGAGACTGAGAGACTGAGAGACTGAGAGACTGAGAGACTGAGAGACATAGAGAGACATAGAGAGACTGAGAGACATAGAGACTGAGAGACTGAGAGACTGAGAGACTGAGAGACTGAGAGACTGAGAGACTGAGAGACATAGAGAGACTGAGAGACATAGAGAGACTGAGAGACTGAGAGACTGAGAGACTGAGAGACTGAGAGACTGAGACATAGAGAGACTGAGAGACTGAGAGACTGAGAGACATAGAGAGACATAGAGAGACTGAGAGACATAGAGAGACTGAGATACATAGAGAGACATAGAGAGACTGAGAGACATAGAGAGACTGAGAGACTGAGAGACTGAGAGACTGAGAGACTGAGAGACTGAGTGAGACTGAGAGACTGAGAGACATAGAGAGGCTGAGAGACAGAGAGACAGAGAGACTGAGAGACTGAGAGACTGAGAGACTGAGAGACTGAGAGACTGAGAGACATAGAGAGACTGAGTGACTGAGAGACTGAGAGATAGAGAGACTGAGAGACATAGAGAGACATAGAGAGACAGAGAGACATAGAGAGACAGAGAGACTGAGAGACTGAGAGACTGAGAGACATAGAGAGACTGAGAGACATAGAGATACTGAGAGACTGAGAGACTGAGAGAGACTGAGAGACTGAGAGACTGAGAGAGACTGAGAGAGACTGAGAGACTGAGAGACTGAGAGACATAGAGAGGCAGAGAGACTGAGAGACATAGAGAGACTGAGAGGCCTAGAGGACTGAGAGACTGAGAGATCTGAGAGACTAGAGAGACTGAGAGGACTGAGAGACATGAGAGACTGAGAGACTGAGAGACTGAGAGACTTGAGAGAATAGAGAGACTGAGAGACTGATAGACTGAGAGACTGAGAGAGATGAGAGACATAGAGAGATGAGAGAATGAGAGACATAGAGAGGACTGAGAGACAAGAGAGCACTGAGAGATGAGAGACTGAGAGACTGAGAGACATAGAGAGACCAAGAGACTGAGAGACATAGAGAGACTGAGAGACTGAGAGATAGAGATACTGAGAGACATGAGACAGAGAGACTGAGAGACTGAGAGACAGAGAGACTGAGAGACTGAGAGACTGAGAGACTGAGAGACATAGAGAGACATAGAGAGAATGAGAGACATGGAGAGACTGAGAGACTGAGAGACTGAGAGACTGAGAGACATAGAGAGACTGAGAGACATAGAGAGACTGAGAGACTGAGAGACTGAGAGACTGAGAGACTGAGAGAGACTGAGAGAATGAGAGACATAGAGAGACTGAGAGACTGAGAGACATAGAGAGACTGAGAGACTGAGAGACATGGAGAGACTGAGAGACAGAGAGATTGAGAGACAGAGAGGCTGAGAGACTGAGATCTGAGTGACTGAGAGACTGAGAGACATAGAGAGGCATAGAGGCAGAGAGACAGAGAGACTGAGAGACTGAGAGGCTGAGAGACTGAGAGACTGAGACATAGAGATACTGAGAGACTGAGAGACTGAGAGACATAGAGAGGCAGAGAGGCAGAGAGACAGAGAGACTGAGAGACTGAGAGACTGAGAGACTGAGAGACTGAGAGACTGAGAGACTGAGAGACATAGAGATACTGAGAGACTAAGAGACTGAGAGACATAGAGAGATGAGAGACTGAGAGACTGAGAGACTAGAGACTGAGAGACATAGAGATACCGAGAGACTGAGAGAGAGAGATACTGAGAGACTGAGAGACTGAGACATAGAGAGACTGAGAGACTAAGAGACTGAGAGACTGAGAGACTGAGAGACTGAGAGACAGAGAGAGACTGAGAGACTGAGAGACTGAGAGAGACTGAGAGACATAGAGAGACTGAGAGACATAGAGAGACTGAGAGACTGAGAGACTGAGAGACTGAGAGACTGAGAGACTGAGAGACTGAGAGACTGAGAGACTGAGAGACTGAGAGAATGAGAGACATAGAGAGACTGAGAGACATAGAGAGACTGAGAGACTGAGAGACTGAGAGACTGAGAGACTGAGAGACTGAGAGACTGAGAGACATAGAGAGACTGAGAGACATAGAGAGACTGAGAGACTGAGAGACTGAGAGACTGAGAGGTGAGAGACTGAGAGACTGAGAGGATGAGAGACTGAGAGACTAGAGAGACATAGAGAGACTGAGAGACTGAGAGACTGAGAGACTGAGAGACTGAGAGACTGAGAGACATAGAGAGACTGAGAGAATAGAGAGACTGAGAGACTGAGAGACAAGAGAGACTGAGAGACTGAGAGACTGAGAGATAGAGAGACTGAGAGACATAGAGAGACTGAGAGACAGAGAGACAGAGCGACAGAGAGACTGAGAGACTGAGAGGATGAGAGACTGAGAGACTGAGAGACATAGAGATATGAGAGACTAGAGGACTGAGAGACATAGAGAGATTGAGAGACTGAGAGACTGAGAGACTGAGAGACATAGAGAGACTGAGAGACTGAGAGACATAGAGACTGAGAGACTGAGAGACATAGAGAGACTGAGAGACTGAGAGACTGAGAGACTGAGAGACTGAGAGACCTAGAGAGACATAGAGAGACTGAGAGACTGAGAGACATAGAGAGACTGAGAGACTGAGAGACTGAGAGACATAGAGAGACTGAGAGACTGAGAGACTGAGAGGCTGAGAGACTGAGAGACTGAGAGACTGAGAGACTGAGAGACTGAGAGACATAGAGAGACTGAGAGACATAGAGAGACATAGAGAGACTGAGAGACTGAGAGACATAGAGAGACTGAGAGACAGAGAGACTGAGAGACTGAGAGACTGAGAGACTGAGAGAGACTGAGAGACTGAGAGACATAGAGAGACATAGAGAGACTGAGAGACATAGAGATACTGAGAGACTGAGAGACATAGAGAGACTGAGAGACATAGAGAGACTGAGAGACTGAGAGACTGAGAGACTGAGATCTGAGAGACTGAGAGACTGAGAGACATAGAGAGACTGAGAGACAGAGAGACTGAGAGACTGAGAGGCTGAGAGACTGAGAGACTGAGAGACTGAGAGACTGAGAGACTAAGAGACTGAGAGACATAGAGAGACTGAGAGACTGAGAGACTGAGAGACTGAGAGACTGAGAGACTGAGAGACTGAGAGATAGAGAGAGACTGAGAGACATAGAGAGACTGAGAGACTAAGAGACTGAGAGACATAGAGAGACTGAGAGACTGAGAGAGACTGAGAGACTGAGAGACTGAGAGACATAGAGAGGCAGAGAGGCAGAGAGACTGAGAGACATAGAGATACTGAGAGACTGAGAGACTGAGAGACTGAGAGACTGAGAGACTGAGAGACATAGAGAGACTGAGAGACATAGAGAGACTGAGAGACTGAGAGACATAGAGAGACTGAGAGACTGAGAGACTGAGAGAGACTGAGAGACTGAGAGACATAGAGAGACTGAGAGACTGAGAGACAAAGAGAGACTGAGAGACTGAGAGAGACTGAGAGACTAAGAGACTGAGAGACATAGAGAGACAGAGAGACTGAGAGACATAGAGATACTGAGAGACTGAGAGACTTAGAGATACTGAGAGACTAAGAGACTGAGAGACATAGAGAGATTGAGAGACTGAGAGAATAGAGAGAGACTGAGAGACTGAGAGACTGAGAGAGACTGAGAGACTGAGAGACATAGAGAGACTGAGAGACTGAGAGACTGAGAGGCTGAGAGACTGAGAGACATAGAGAGACTGAGAGACTGAGAGACTGAGAGACTGAGAGACATAGAGAGACTGAGAGACATAGAGAGACTGAGAGACAGAGGGACTGAGAGACATAGAGAGAGAGAGAGACAGACTGAGAGACTGAGAGACATTGAGAGACTGAGAGACTGAGAGACTGAGACATAGAGAGACTGAGAGATTGAGATACTGAGAGACATAGAGAAACTGAGAGACATAGAGACTGAAATACTGAGAGACATGAGATACTGAGAGACTGAGAGACTGTGAGATAGAGATACTGAGAGGCTGAGAGGCTGAGATTCTGAGAGACATAGAGAGACTGAGAGACTGAGAGACTGAGAGACTGAGAGACTGAGAGATAGAGAGTGAGAGAGACATAGAGAGACTGAGAGATGAGAGACATAGAGGATACTGAGAGACTGAGAGACTGAGAGAATAGAGATATGAGAGACTAGAGAGACTGAGAGACATAGAGAGAATGAGAGACTGAGAGACATAGAGAGACTGAGAGACTGAGAGACTGAGAGACTGAGAGACTGAGAGACATAGAGAGACTGAGAGACTGAGAGACTGAGAGACTGAGAGAATGAGAGACATAGAGATACTGAGAGACTGAGAGACTGAGAGACTGAGAGACATAGAGAGACTGAGAGACATATAGAGACAGAGAGACAGAGAGACTGAGAGACATAGAGAGTCATAGAGAGACTGAGAGACTGAGAGACTGAGAGACTGAGAGACTGAGAGACTGAGAGACTGAGAGACTGAGAGACTGAGAGACTGAGAGACTGAGAGACATTGAGAGACATAGAGAGACTGAGAGACATAGAGACTGAGAGACTGAGAGACTGAGAGACATAGAGAGACTGAGAGACATAGAGAGACTGAGAGACTGAGAGACTGAGAGACTGAGAGACTGAGACATAGAGAGACTGAGAGACTGAGACTGAGAGACATAGAGAGGCAGAGAGACAGAGAGACTGAGAGACTGAGAGACTGAGAGGCTGAGAGACTGAGAGATGAGAGACTGAGAGACTGAGAGACATAGAGAGACTGAGAGACTGAGAGACTGAGAGACATAGAGAGACTGAGAGACATAGAGAGATGAGAGACTGAGAGACTGAGAGACTGAGAGACTGGAGACTGAGATACTGAGAGAATGAGAGACTGAGAGACTGAGAGACATAGAGAGACATAGAGAGACTGAGAGACATAGAGAGACTGAGAGACATTGAGAGACTGAGAGACATAGAGAGACTGAGAGACTGAGAGACTGAGAGACTGAGAGACTGAGAGACTGAGAGACTGAGAGACTGAGAGACTGAGAGACATAGAGAGACTGAGAGACTGAGGACTGAGAGAGAGAGAGACTAGAGAGACTGAGAGACAGGAGTGAGAGACAGAGAGACTGAGAGATATAGAGGGACTGAGAGACTGAGAGACTGAGAGACTGAGAGATAGAGAGACAAAGAGATACTGAGAGACTGAGAGACTGAGAGACATAGAGAGACTGAAGGGCTGAGAGACTGAGAGATAAGAGACTGAGAGACATAGAGAGACTGAGAGACTGAGAGACATAGAGAGACTGAGAGACTGAGAGACTGAGAGTCTGAGAGACTGAGAGACTGAGAGACATAGAGAGATTGAGAGACTGAGAGACTGAGAGACTGAGAGACTGAGAGACTGAGAGACATAGAGAGACTGAGAGACTGAGAGACTGAGAGACATGAGAGACTGAGAGACATAGAGAGACTGAGAGACTGAGAGACATAGAGAGACTGAGAGACATAGAGAGACTGAGAGACTGAGAGACTGAGAGAGAGACATAGAGAGACTGAGAGACTGAGAGACTGAGAGACTGAGAGACAGAGAGACTGAGAGACATAGAGAGACTGAGAGACTGAGAGACTGAGAGACTGAGAGACTGAGAGACTGAGAGACTGAGAGACTGAGAGACTGAGAGACTGAGAGACATAGAGAGACTGAGAGACTAAGAGACTGAGAGACATAGAGAGACTGAGAGACTGAGAGACTGAGAGACTGAGAGACTGAGAGACATAGAGAGACTGAGAGACTGAGAGACTGAGAGACATAGAGAGACATAGAGAGACTGAGAGACATAGAGAGACAGAGAGACTGAGAGACTGAGAGAGACTGAGAGACTGAGAGAGAGAGACTGAGAGACATAGAGATACTGAGAGATAGAGAGACTGAGAGAGACTGAGAGACTGAGAGACTAAGAGACTGAGAGACTGAGAGGCTGAGAGACTGAGAGACTGAGACATAGAGAGACTGAGAGACTGAGACTGAGAGACATAGAGAGGCAGAGAGGCAGAGAGACAGAGAGACTGAGAGACTGAGAGGCTGAGAGACTGAGAGACTGAGAGACTGAGAGACTGAGAGACATAGAGATACTGAGAGACTAGAGACTGAGAGACATAGAGAGACTGAGAGACTGAGAGAGACTGAGAGACTGAGAGACTGAGAGACTGATAGAGAGAGAGACTGAGAGACATAGAGAGACTGAGAGACTGAGAGACTGAGAGACAGAGATACTGAGAGACTGAGAGACTGAGAGGATAGAGAGATGAGAGACTGAGAGACAAGAGAGAGACTGAGAGATGAGAGACTGAGAGAGACTGAGAGACTTAGAGAGATGAGAGACATGAGAGAGATGAGAGACTGAGAGGCTGAGAGACTGAGAGACTGAGAGACTGAGATGCTGAGAGACTGAGAGACTGAGAGACATAGAGTGACTGAGAGACATAGAGAGACATAGAGAGACTGAGAGACTGAGAGACTGAGAGACATAGAGAGACTGAGAGAGACTGAGAGACTGAGAGACTGAGAGACTGAGAGACATAGAGAGACTGAGAGACATAGAGAGACTGAGAGACAAAGAGAGACTGAGAGACTGAGAGACTGAGAGACTGAGAGACTGAGAGACTGAGAGACTGAGAGACATAGAGAGACTGAGAGACTGAGAGACTGAGAGACATAGAGAGACTGAGAGACTGAGAGACATAGAGAGACTGAGAGACATAGAGAGACTGAGAGACATAGAGAGACTGAGAGGCAGAGAGACAGAGAGACAGAGAGACTGAGAGACTGAGAGACTGAGAGACTGAGAGACTGAGAGACATAGAGAGACAGAGAGACTGAGAGACTGAGAGACTGAGAGACTGAGAGACTGAGAGACTGAGAGACTGAGAGACATAGAGAGACTGAGAGACTGAGAGACTGAGAGACATAGAGAGACTGAGAGACTAAGAGACTGAGAGACATAGAGAGGCTGAGAGACTGAGAGACATAGAGATACTGAGAGACTGAGATTGAGAGATACTGAGAGACTAAGAGACTGAGAGACATAGAGAGACTGAGAGACATAGAGAGAATGAGAGACTGAGAGACATAGAGGTACTGAGAGACTGAGAGACATAGAGAGACTGAGAGACTGAGAGACATAGAGAGACTGAGAGACTGAGAGACATAGAGAGACAGAGAGACTGAGAGACAGAGAGACATAGAGATACTGAGAGACTGAGAGAATGAGAGACATAGAGAGACTGAGAGACATAGAGAGACATAGAGAGACTGAGAGAGGAGACTGAGAAGACATAGACTGAGAGACAGAGACTGAGAGACTGAGAGACTGAGAGACTGAGAGACTGAGAGACTGAGATACTGAGAGACTGAGAGACTGAGAGACTGAGAGACATAGAGAGACTGAGAGACATAGAGATACTGAGAGACTGAGAGACAGAGAGAGGCAGAGAGACAGAGAGACTGAGAGACTGAGAGACAGAGAGACAGAGAGACTGAGAGACTGAGAGAATGAGAGACATAGAGAGACTGAGAGACTGAGAGACATAGAGAGACTGAGAGACTGAGAGACATAGAGAGACTGAGAGACTTAGAGAGACTGAGAGACTGAGAGACTGAGAGACTGAGAGACTGAGAGACTGAGAGACTGAGAGACATAGAGAGACTGAGAGACATAGAGACTGAGAGACATAGAGAGACTGAGAGACTGAGAGACTGAGAGAATGAGAGACTGAGAGACTAAGACACTGAGAGACATAGAGAGACTGAGAGACTGAGAGAGACTGAGAGACTTAGAGACTGAGAGACATAGAGACAGAGAGACTGAGAGACATAGAGATACTGAGAGACTGAGAGACTGAGACATAGAGATACTGAGAGACTAAGAGACTGAGAGACATAGAGAGACTGAGAGACAAGAGACTGAGAGACTGAGAGACATAGAGAGACTGAGAGACTGAGAGACTGAGGAGAGACTGAGAGACTGAGAGACATAGAGAGACTGAGAGACTGAGAGACATAGAGAGACTGAGAGGATGAGAGAGACTGAGAGACTGAGAGAGACTGAGAGACATAGAGAGGCAGAGAGACTGATAGACATAGAGATACTGAGAGACTGAGAGACTGAGAGACATAGAGAGACTGAGAGACTTAGAGACTGAGAGGCTTAGAGAGACTGAGAGACATAGAGAGACTGAGAGAATGAGAGACATAGAGAGACTGAGAGACTGAGAGACTGAGAGAGACTGAGAGACTGAGAGACATAGAGAGACTGAGAGACTGAGAGACATGGAGAGACTGAGAGACTGAGAGACTGAGAGACTGAGAGACTGATAGACATAGAGAGACAGAGAGACTGAGAGACATAGAGATACTGAGAGACTGAGAGACTGAGACATAGAGAGACTGAGAGACTGAGAGACTGAGAGACATAGAGAGACTGAGAGACTGAGAGACTGAGAGACTGAGAGACTGAGAGACTGAGAGAGACTGAGAGACTGAGAGACATAGAGAGACTGAGAGACAGAGAGACTGAGAGGCTGAGAGACTGAGAGACATAGAGAGACTGAGAGACTGAGAGACTGAGAGACTGAGAGACATAGAGAGACTGAGAGACATAGAGAGACTGAGAGACTAGAGAGTGTGAGACATAGAGAGACTGAGAGACTGAGAGACATAGAGAGACTGAGGGACATAGAGAGACTGAGAGACTGAGAGAGAGTGAGAGACTAAGAGACTGAGAGACATAGAGAGACTGAGAGACTGAGAGACTGAGAGACTGAGAGACTGAGAGACTGAGATACTGAGAGACTGAGAGACTGAGAGACATAGAGAGACTGAGAGAATGAGAGACTGAGAGATATAGAGAGACTGAGAGACATAGAGAGACATAGAGAGACAGAGAGACTGAGAGACTGAGAGACTGAGAGACTGAGAGACTGAGGTACTGAGAGACATAGAGATACACATAGAGACTGAGAGACATTAGAGAGACTGAGAGACTGAGAGACTGAGAGACTGAGAGACATAGAGAGGACTGAGAGACAGAGAGACTGAGAGACTGAGAGACTGAAGTGCTGAGAGACTGAGAAGAGACATAGAGAGACTGAGAGGTCAGAGAGAGAGAGAGGAGACTGAGAGACTGAGAGACTGAGAGACTGAGAGACTGAGACATAGAGATACTGAGAGACTAAGAGACTGAGAGACATAGAGAGACTGAGAGACTGAGAGACAGAGAGACTGAGAGACTGAGAGACTGAGAGACTGAGAGACTGAGAGACTGAGAGACATAGAGATACTGAGAGACTGAGAGACTGAGAGACATAGAGAGACTGAGAGACTGAGAGAGACTGAGAGATAAGAGACTGAGAGACATAGAGAGGCAGAGAGACTGAGAGACTGAGAGACTGAGAGACTGAGAGATATTGAGAGACAGAGATTGAGAGACTGAGAGACTGAGAGACATAGAGAGACTGAGAGAAATAGAGACATAGAGAGACAGAGGATGGAGTAATAGGAGAAGAGAGATGAGCTGAGAGAACATAGAGAGATGAGAGACAGAGGCTTGAGAGACATAGGAGAGGCTGAGAGACTGAGAGACATTGAGAGACTGAGAGACATAGAGAGACTGAGAGAATAGAGAGACTGAGAGACTGAGAGACAAGAGAGTCAGAGAGACTGAGAGACTGAGA